>NW_016157588.1:115161-179915 GCF_001687245.7 Rhagoletis zephyria | reverse complement strand
GTTTTTCTCGAAATATGTATGTATGTAAGATATATAAAGATGTGCATATCAAATCAATTGCCTTTCCAACCATATCCACATTTTGAAATTCGGTACAATAGGTTTCGAAATATAAGCTTTTGAAAATATTGAAAATTCCACCTTTACCCTCCCCCTAGCACCGCCCTATTAATTTGCACACAAAAAAAATTACACCTTTCAAATCAGTAGAAAGGAGCTGACCCCGCCCACTTTAAAGTTTTGTTTTATCTCAACGGCCGCTATACCGCATCTATGCCTCAAAACGAGTCTACGATACGAATGAGTGTAACATACAAAGAGTCAAATGAGTTAGTTGAATGAGCTGACTCCTTAAAGTGAGTTGGAGTCATTGAGTCAACTCCTATAAATTTCCTGAGTTACCCACCCTTATAAAGGAGAATACATACATACATATGTGAGTACTGGTATACCCACATGTCGCCAGTTACTAGATTCAATAAGGGAATAAGCTTAACAGTTGCGTTATTTGTTTGATTTTTTTTGTTTTTTGGATTCTTCTTTAATATTCTTATATGTATTCGATTTCTTACCCACGACATTATGTACTTATATAAATATTTTGTGTCCATATTCGTACAAAGTATTATATTACTCTTTTTTTTCAAATTAATACCGAATCATTCTAGATCGCCTCTCTTCACCAAATAAACAAGCACATCTATATAAAACAAGATATATATGTACATTAGGGTGGTCCCTAGTACTTTTCTACACCGAAAAAATATACTCCTACTTTTTTGATTTTGAAATCAAAAAATATTTACGGAGTGCTTAAAGCGCTCAAAGTTTTCCACGTATTTTATATGAGGAAACAAACTTTTCGTAAAAATGGTATAGAATTTTTGAAAGTCAATGCTTTTCGATCGGAAAACTCTGGTTCTCTTCAGGAGACTTCCAGTATTAATATCCAATTGTTTATTTAACCATTTTTAACCTCATTGCATTTTCTTGTTGTTTTGGCGGACCTACAAAATATAGATACCATGAAAAAATTGTGAAAAGAAACAATTGGGTATTATTATTGGGAATTCGCTGAAGAGAAACAGAGTTTTCCGATCGAAAAATATTGATTTTCAAGAATGCTATACCATTTCTACGAAAAGTTGTTGTTTCCCCATATAAAATGTATGGAAAACTCTTTGCGCTTTGAGCACTTCCTAAATATTTTTTTTTTCAAAATAAAAAAATAGGCGTTAATTTTTTTTTGGTATATAACCATCCTAGGGGGTGGCGGCATTAAAATTCCGATTTGACTTTTCCCATATGCATTTTTGGACCACCCTAATGTACATACATACATATCTTTTTTTGTCGTGATTAAATACACAAAACAGCGCGTGCAGAAAACAAGACTCTTGCCACACGCCGCCCATTTTCTATTGATTTATTGAAGCAAATTGTTGTGTGTGTTAAAGAGCTCACTTGTTTATCTCTCAACACATCCTCGTACCTAATTCTTTTAGAGGCGGAGCGGAGACACAGAAAGTGTACGCCGTCTCATACTTTTCAAAGCGGGAAGCGCGAATCAGTAGTATCACAAATTGTCTGTTTCAGGAAAGAAAATACCCAGTGCCTCTGGAAAAATCCGGCATTAACTTTTATTTTAGGAGTTATTAATTCATACTGCACGGACCACCCCCCATTCTAGCGCTTAATTTTATGGCTAGCGTCGTACCGGTAGACATCGAGTATATGAGTATAATAGGCCTGACTCGTGAGTCAAATGTGCACGTGTTGACTCGCCTTTCGACTACACACATAGTTGAGTCATTCAGAGTCATACCAGAGTCACGTCGGTGTAACTAACTCATATTTATTTTTACTAACACATCCAAACCGACTCGCGAGTCAGACGCACCGTGTATGTCGCCTATAAGGCTATCGCAGTGCGCTTCGTTGTCAGGCTAAGCTACAGTGGGTTCTCCTTCAACCCGGCGAATGAGTGCTCATCGATCCTTGGAAATTTTGAGCGGTGTGTGCTGGCATAAGCTGTCTGCGGGACTTCATTTTGAGCAATGTTAACACCATGGGCAATAACTGAAATGTTTAAGCGAGCCGCTCGTGGAGTTGCCACCGTAACTCTTCTCATTGATGGTGTGTGGATATCACTATATTATTGTTGTTGTTTTTTTTTTTGTAAGGGCAACATTGTGTCGTAGTGATATATACTACCGATGACAAAGACTTCGATGCATTAATGACAAACACAACTTTTCTTATATGTACACGCTCCTACGAAATCCAATAAATTTTTGAAACAGTTTGCTTTTATTTTATTTTGATGAACCGCCGTTTGTGGCGCCAACTCACCAGCTGTGCGGGAGAGAAGTGCATTTATATAAATACATACAGGTTTATGATAGTGTTCGTGCTGTAACTGGCCTTTATCAGCTGCATAACCACTACTAACCGCGTTCAACCACAATTCCAAAAACTTATACATACTTCATTGAATCGTTTATTTAATTGTTTGGTAAGGGAGAGGCGCCATAGCGTACACAATAGCGTCCTACTGCATAATGTGCTCCTGTGGGGATTCTGGAAGTCTTAACAGGCACAGAGTTTGTATGCGATGTGTGACATCGTTTGTGGCAGTGGGAGTGGTAAACTGGATTATAGCGTCAGTGGTCGTTAACCACCACAACCTGTCAATATCCCCATACATATGTACATATGTATGCACGTAAATCTTTATCGTAGCCAACAATGCAAAATACCCTAAAGGAGAAATTTAATATTTTACTGGACAGCACAAAGCAAAAAAAGTGCTTGTTTATAAGAAGTCCATTTCAACTTTGGCGAAGAGGGTTTTATGAGAAAAAACCAATGGATTTAATATTTTCCAAATCGTTTTTATTGTGCTCGCTGAACTTACATGAGGCCGGACATCCAAAAGTGAACCGCAGGAAGATAGATGAGTCCCCCGGCTGCTCCGTACCCGGCGAAAACATTTCAAGGTTGCCTTTGATTGCTTGGTCATCAGTCACGCAGTTTCCCGCATTGCCACTGTG
Organism: Rhagoletis zephyria; assembly: GCF_001687245.7. NCBI lineage: Eukaryota > Metazoa > Arthropoda > Insecta > Diptera > Tephritidae > Rhagoletis > Rhagoletis zephyria. The sequence goes on along the minus strand of NW_016157588.1, from coordinate 176,862 downwards.
GCCCAGCACTCAAATTACCCTGATTAGGAAATACTCCGACACAGTTGAGAGAGGGGTCGGACAGGCCCTTACCGATTTCGAGCGCACTATCATAATGTTCTGGGCCCTGATAGCCATCTAGCTATCACAGTATATGCTAACCTCCCTAACTTGCGTCACACCTAACACTTCTTTCTTGGCAGCTATTTCCGCCTGAAAGACACTGCAGAAGTCCGGAAGCCTGAACATTGTTTTAATGGTGAGCTTGCGACAAAAAAACTCCTCCACCAACCCTGCCTCCAAGTTTTGATCCATCCGTGAAGATGTTCACTGATTCCTTCTTCCAAGTCATTTAAACTCTCGGATACCTAGACACAGTTTTGAAGACCATATCCCTTGCCGACAGTTCCGGCTGCGTATAATCTTAAGACCCCCGGTCATACTTGACAATTGAAGGACTCAATGATCCCCAGGTGCAGTCCAGCATATTTTTGCTTGTATTGAGCGACACTGTAGCTTTCTTCACTCTCGCCTCCACACTGAGGAGAGAGTCAAGTACTGCATCCCTCTTCTGCAATGATGCTAAGCCCTTCTTTGGTTACCCCAATGTAGATGTCTGGCCGTGTTTGGCTTATACTAAGTTCAGCAGCACTGTGGATTAAAAAAATAAGTATAAAATAGCAAAATGAAGCAAACTACAGCGAATATTGCGTCTTACTACAGCATTGTGAATATTTTAAGGGAAACAGTCTTTCTAACTAGACCAAAATTGTGTTATTAAGCATTTGTTTCTGCCATCGGTCACTGTTAATAATTTCACGTATTCAAGCCACCCCAGTGCTCTGTGTTGATATGTTGATATTTATGTAGTATTTATATTCGTGCTTACATAACACCATGCAAAACATAAACCACCAGCGAATGAGACATAACCTAACAACCACAGTTCCACCCACCGTGCGCAGCAGAAGCGTGCAACTGTGTGAGTAATTATAATTATGGCGCTCAAGCGATTCCTATTACTAGCCAATATGTTGAATGCCTAAGCAGACTTCCGTTGAACAACGCGTAGTTAGGTGGTCATACTCATACATATACGCATATCCATTCGTACATACATACATGCATATCTAGAAGTAAATATAAACACATACAAACATACGTACGCACATGCACAATGGTTACGGCACTCCATATTACATGTAAACAGTACACACAGGACTCATTCAAAGGACAATTTATTTGAAGTGTATGCGCGAGCAACAAGTGAAGCGCTAAGGATATGAAAAGGAATGTCGTGCAAAAAGAAGGACACATACATGCACACTAGGCCGGGTCGATTTGGGGGGAGGCAAAAAAATCGCCCATTGCTCTGTGAAAATCATATTCTAGGGATCAAAATAAGAAACTTTGCCGAAGGAACCATACCTCTAAAACGAATTCTGATGTCCCCCAATTTGGGTCGAACTTTTGGGTAGGGGCAAATTTTGAAAAATCCCACTTTGACCCATTTAGAGTGCTCCAATCGAGTCCAAATGTATGACCGACCCCCACTAACTTTGGAGGCCCGACCCACCGATGCCAGTGGCACACCCCCTGGAACCCCCCTGGGGGTTCACCATACAAACATTTCAAAAAATCGCCGGTTTTGCACTTTACATGAAAAAATCAACGAAATGCCTATGTTTTTTCTTTATTTTTATTTATTTATTTATAATAATATTTATTATTTATTTATAATAATATCTACTTTTTCTCTTAAGAAATTTATTTAGTCAGAACATATGTAAATGAAAAAATTAATTTAAGTGAGTTATAGAAAAGAAACTAAAAAAAATTATTATTATTATACCCAAAAGTTCGACCCAAATTGGGGGACATCAGAATTCGTTTTAGAGGTATGGTTCCTTCGGCAAAGATTCTTATTTTGATCCCTAGAATATGATTTTCACAGAGCAATGAGCGATTTTTAAATCGACCCGCCCTAATGCACACCCTACATAGCAGAGGTAGAAATGTATGTATGGCGCAAAGCAGGAAATTTATTGTTATATGAGTTGAGTTGACAGGGTGCACCACAACACACCACGCATATACATACATTTGTATGTAGGTATGTATATTGTGTGACTATGCTGTGGTAATTGATGTCCATCAACGATGTCCAACAACGCGCTGTGTGCTCAGCCCAGCGGTTGGCGGTAAGGGGATTTTTACACTGTATCAGCGGTGCTAACAGCTGTCTATGGGGATCGCATATCTATATATGTATGTATGTACATATTTAGATACGTAATTTGTTTTAGTTTTGGCTGAATCCTTTTGTTATTGCGAATTTAGTCTTACCACAGACCTGCAGGCGAACGCGCACACTTATCCTGCTGTCGCCGGTGTTACGTATACGTCTAGGCGGACTAAGTATTCGTACGTGTTTGAGTATGAGTGTGTTTGTGTATACGTTTAAGAGAAAGAGCCTGCAATCGAATGGCCAATGTGCGTGAACTCATCAATTTATCGTTTGATAAATGAGCTATGTACATTTACAACGTGTGCTACTTAATTCTGTATAAAATAGCACCTTCCTTCCAATTAAATGGAGTGAACCTAAAAGTGTACGCGTAGTAGTGTGTGGCTTTGTAATTGGTTTGCCATATTTAAACGCATTTTATATGCCTTTGCTTACGTCACAATTTATAAATTACTTTAATTTAAATAAGAAAGAACCACATTAGCCAATGAGCTGCATGAGTGCTTTCGTATGGCTACGTTGTTTCATACACATTTCAAGACATATTTTAACAGTGTTGTGCGCATAAAAATCAGCTTAATTGTAAATCCAAACCCAGTACAAGTACTGACCAGTAGCAACCTTTCTCTTAATGCGGGTTACTTTTTGAACGATGACCAAAATTTGCCAGGTTGGGGCATTCGAAATGACACTCGGTGCATCTCAGAAATTGCACCCAATAATGATTGACACGCATTCCGGTAAAGGGAAAGGTTTGTTGTCACTAGGACAAAGATACTTTCTCGATAGCTACATTGGCGTGTGGAATAACGGCCCAAAATTCGAGGGGATGTTTGTCACGAAGGATAGCTCCGTAAAGATACCATACTTTAATGAGGTTTCACAAGAGTACCTAACCCCTGCTGAATACCGAGACCACCTCAGAAAACCATCAAACCTAGTTCATAAACGTGACAGGTGCGGAAATTGTCGATTTTTCTATAAAATTTCAGAGCCACAATTGTCGGCGACATTTTTTCTGTTTCACATACGCTTGTAGGTAATTGTGAGTATTTTTTGTTTGAATGCGACAGTGACAATACTGGAACATTGTCGACAATGACTCTGACAAAATTGTCACGACAATAGCGACAAAACTAAATAGCTGCATCGGGATGTTTTTACAGGAGAATTTCGTAAATTTGTTTATATGGCAATTGCGCACATTTCATCAGTTTTCAATAATTTTAATATTTCTTAAAACTAAAATAATGCAAATGTAGTAATTACATACGACAATGACGATTTGTCACTTATTCAATAGAATTTCCCATGCAGTTGAAGCGGTGGTGACAATTGTTTTGTGAAACAAAACAACAACCGACAACAATTCGACAGTGTCACTGGTAATACGAAAAATGCCTGTCGTTATAAAAATATCGCTGTCACTTTATGAAATAGGCCCCTAATTGGAAGATCGACCTATCTCGGCAGCCAGTTCGAAAACGCCGTAACTCAGAAACCTTTTCAATAATGTCCTATTTTAGAATTTCCAGAACCGGATACTGAATACGGAAGTATTTTCTCATACACAAAGGAAGGGCCAAATTCCAGCAGTGGCCAAAACTATTTTCTGGCGGTGGACATTGACGCAGGCTTGTTGGAATTCGTACGAACTAGATGCGGGTGCCGCTCATACCTACACCTGGAGCTCATTCATGTTCAATAAATGCAACCCAAATCCTGTAACTTCAGTCCCTGATGATTTGATGTCCGCACCACCTTTCACCGACGAACCAGTCTACTATTTAAATAATTGTAATGTCTTCCAATTGGAGGACAATTGTCAGTATACCTAAAGCAGAAAGGCATGCGGAACTGGGGCATTTTCCGTCTCGGAGCTGTGGGTATAAAAAGTTTTTACCGAGCTCCCCTTTAGAGTGTCTGGATCTCTTTATTGCTCCCTTGTAGGAAAACAAACGACATGCTTTATTTCATAAGAGACTCCAGTTATTAGTTTTTCAAAGAGTATTCGTCTGAAAATCTTCTAAACAAACCTTTGTGCCCAGAAATCTGCTCGTCGTGCCACAATTCAGTAGATTGCTATCGACAAATCGTCTTTAATGTTTTCTTTTCGATAATAAAATCCAGGGACATTAAATCGAACAACACACTTTTCTTTGTGGTCTGTTGAAAATAGTAACTGTATTTTTAAAAAATAATTCTCACTGACTCCTGTGTTACCACTCTTGATACTATGGACCAGTTTAGTCAGCTGACTCTTTCTGTTATGCTATCCACTTCCATACCTCTGCCTGCGTCAGGAATTAACCTGCTGCCCGGAAAATGTGTTTCCAAGAGAGTGTTGTAAGTATCCAGCAGCGATGTGTTATAAGATCCCTCGGGTTTTCTGAGAGTAAAAAACTACCGCTAGGTCTTGTTCAAGTACCTTACATAGCCTGGCAGATGGGTTTATGGAATCATTATCACTACAAACGACTATAAAAACTTAATTTCGTCCTCTCTGATACCTTGTTTGTCTCGAAAAACCAGTTTAACCAATTTAAGATCCAGATTTCATTGAGCCAAATGTTTTAAGCAATCCAAAATGGTTTCGAAAAAGCAATAACTACATACCTGCATACACCCATATGCGAGTATTTCTCTGTAAAAAAAAAAAAAAACCTAAATAAATACGAATCGTGATATGTACAAAAACAATCAGTCAGTGTAACGTAAGTATAACTAACACTGAGTGTGAGCCATAATATAACCGCAATCTTAATCAAGGGTATAGTCTAATTAAATTATATTAACAGGCCTTTGCAGTCACACGCTATAATAATAGAAAAATTAAATTAGTGACAAATATATGTATATATGTATATTGAAACAAATACATATGTACATATGTACTATATGTAGTCACAAAATAAAACAAAACAAAAGCTGCCTAATTATTTGAGTTATTACCCAGCAAAAAACACGATTACCACAGAAGTTAAAATGGAATCGAATTAGGCGATGGGAATCGCTTGCCCTTTCGCTTCATGAAGGCATTATTTTAAGATGGGCATGTCAATGGCCGTAAGTAAGCCCGTATCCGCAGCATTACCTTCGAACGAAGGGAGAACGCATACCTTACAGAGTAACTAACTAATGTAGAATGCCTATATAAGCACATACTTATTTATGTATATAAAATTGAAAACAGAAAATATGTACAGATTAAAATTAATTTTAATTTTTATAAATCAGTTTTTATACATACATGTGTACGTATTTAGGTATTTAGATCTTACTTAAAAATCGGTATGTACATACATATCTACATATTTAATTGAACTTAAAATTGTGCTTTCTCACTCATGTTCTTCACTTCATGGACTGACTTCAACTTCGCTGTAAATTACAGGAGCAAAACATGATTTTTATGCGATGCAATTTTCCACAGAGAGTGTGGAATTTTTGGGTATTCATTGTATTTTTCAGCTGACCACGGTGAAGCATACTACTTTGCATTTCCCGAAATGAATCAAAGCAGAGAAATTAATAATTAAATATTGCAATGCCTCAAAAGAAGCGAACAAATTAGAAGACATTATAAGGCAATGCATTCTAGAATACATTACCACTAAAAGCGATTACTGCTTTTTTGCTGGGTATCGCCAGTGACAATATTAGCACTACAGTGAGAATCCCTCTGTAATGGCACTCAGCATTATTAGCACCACTTAAACAGGTATTAACTGCTTGTAAGCGGTAATAACCAGTTAGAAAATCACCAATCATCAGCAAACTAATTAAATTAAAAAAAGAAAATAAAATGTGCCTAAAGCACAAGCACACATATAATTAAATATTTTTAAATACGATGCAAATATAAATTTTAGTAAAAAACATTATTACACTAGAAATTAAGTTAAATAAACGAACATGCAACACAAATTTGTGATTTTCCCATTAACGGTTGACTGTAAAACACCTACTACAGCTGGTGGGGTTGTCGCTTGCCATTCGTTTTTATTTCTGTCAATATTCGTTTCTAATAGCCTATATTTCATTTTGTTAAGTTTAATAATTTCAGTGATGAGAACATCACACTCAATGTCATACCTTCAGAATTCAGGCTGTTGGCATTCTCCTCTCATACATATGTATGTATGTGGGATGCGGAGGGATCTCCAGCATTATATTGATTCCGGAGAGAAAATGAATGGTTCTTCTGAGAAGGTACCATGACTTCATTTCATTTACCTAGCTGTCAAAAAGAAAACGAAAAAACCGGTTTCCACCATTTGATGTTTCGTGCAGCGGACAGCGGAAAGTGCCTTATTGTCTCTTTGTTATCTACATTTTGCTGCATCATTAACTTAAAACTCAAGCCAAGGCGAATTCATATAAGGTGGTGTTGTTTCATCAGCTGTGAGTAGTGTTTGATTGTCAAAGTTTTGTATTTCGCTAGTGAGTGCGTGAAAACGTACAAACGCACAAAATGAAATCGCTACTGTTTTTAAGACATCCGCCAAAATATTTCGGAAAAATATCAGCGTGAGCTGGGCTTATTTTAAAACACAAATTCATAAGTCGTGTTTTTTATAAAATAAATTAGTTTTTAAAAATCTCTTATATAAAAAATCATCTCACATGATAGAAGAGTTTAAGCTTAAAAGGTCTGCATAAAAATGTTTAAAAATTTCATAGTATAATTAGATTTTTGCAGATATTAATATATTGGTCTAGCTCATGTAAATATAGCTGTCTCTAGAGACCCGCGAAACTCTGGCGCAAGAGGGTCTAGAAAACGTATTATCTTTTCACTTGCCCTCTTAACCCCACTCAGCTAAGGCCTCTCCCTTTAGGCCAACCCCGTTTGCTTAGGTTGCAACTATTCTTTAACAATCCCCATTCAAATTTCATATTTCCACAATTTGTACATCTCTCGTACACTGTGCGTCGTTAACACATACATATGTATGTACTGACAAAATACTTTTCTATTTTAACTTTTATTTCAACATAGATTGATTAAAAAAAATACTGATAAAAATAAAACATTTCGCACAAACAGGGTTGCAATTTTGAAATTCTTGCCTGTATTTTCTTTTCCCAATCTTTGTTGAAATTTTTCAATAGAAGATTGCTGCATTGTACCAATCTTTTTACTGCAAAAAAAAAATTGTCCCAATATTTTTATTTTATACCAATTGCACAAATCTGAACAAATTTACCAATCGAGTGACACTGCCTTAAAATTTTATGCAATTAAAAAAAATGTATATCAACAAATCTTCGTAGAAATTTCTAGTTTTTTATTAGATTCTGTGTATGCAGTTTTGTAGCCCATTGAATTCTAGTAGCATAAAGTTCAAGTTTCAAATCGCCAAAAATTACGGTTAATTTGTTGAATTTTATTTAATATTGCAAAAAGTTGGAAACTTGGATTTACATGGGGTTTGTTAAAGAATGAACTATATTTTTATTAAAAAAAAATAACAAAAGCTCAATAACAACAAAAATAATACGTTAAAACTTGACAAAAATGGATTTGTATGCTCATTATTTTTCAACAACTTAAATCGAAAAAATTTCTTTTTAATAAATTTAAATAAAATTTAATAAATAATTTTAAAAGGACATTTTCAGTACTTACTTAATTGGATCTGCTTAAATTCTAAAGAATTTCCTCTTTAATCTGGAACCCACACTTCTTCTCTAAGGCCATTTCACTGAATTTTTTAAATTATTTTTTAACTACTGACGTCAGAATGAAAAACTAAAAGCGCAATTTTACTATAAATGGCCCACGGTTTTGGGAATATATTGATTTTTGTGTGTAAAATTTACTATCGCACGGTGTTATATGTATAATGAGCTGGACATTCACAAAAAAACAAATATTAATAATTAATTAAAAAAAGAAATATAGCCAATACTGATCAAGAAAAGGGATTTCTATCATTTCCATCAGTGCAAATTAGAAATCCCGAAAATCCTGGAATCCTAAAAAAGGCCGGTATCCCAGGATCCCGGGATTAACATTCCTAGTATGTAGATAAGAATAATAAAAAAATAATATTTTTTTTCAAAGCTCTTTTTTGTGAGTCAGACCACCTACAAAATGAAAACTTAAAAAATATATAATAAAAAAGTAAAAAAAAAGTGTGGTAATAACCACTCATGCTCATATACCCGTAGTTGCGTATGTAACGTATACGCCCCGTAGCACCCTACACATCAATCTAACACGTTTACTCGCACGCCTTAACTTAAAAGACATATTTTTTAAAAGTAATTAAATATCGGTGTGGGAGATTCAGTATTCCTTATGCACATATAAATTTCTTTTTTTCATGTACTATATAATAATTTTAGAATGAATATCGAATTGGCCAATAAAAATTGTAAAAATGGAATTTTAGTTTCTCAAATCATAGTCATCTTTTACTCAATGTATTTATTTTTTTTTCATTTGGTGAGACACTTGATTCGTCCGTTTTGGCAGGAAGAACATTTTCACAGTTTAATCTGATTAGTTTGAAATAATCTAAAATAAGAATAATAATAAAATCTCAAAAATTACAAAATAGCTGCGACAGATATTCTGCATGCTGCCATTTGTTTTAATTTCGTGGTTCACACGTGAAATGACAGATATGTTGCATTTGATGCAAACGTCAATTACATCTAAAATGAACATTCTATTTGAAAACTGAAATGAAAAAATTTGTAATTTCGGTACTTTTTCGCCTAAATAAACGTTTTAAGTCTAAAATGGTTCAAATACTTTTTTTTATTTTATTGTACTCGTTTCTGGAAGTCCATTGATTTAAATATCTGCAAGAAGAATGCTTTAGCGTTTTCTTCTTCACTAAAAAAAAAAAAACAACTCGTGAGATTTTCTTATATACCGGTATATTGATACTACATACATATATTCAATGTAAAAAAAAAAAATTAGTCAGGTGTTGAGCTTGCCAAAAATAATTTAAGATAGCAAATTTAAGTCTGGTACATAAACAATGTATGTATGTGTGTAAGTACATTCTATTGCAGACGTACACAATTTCATCCGCCCAAGTAACAACAACCTTGTCAAAAATCGTTTTTCTTAAACATTTTTTTTTTTAACGCTTTTTGTAGACACATTCGATTTGTTTATAAACAAATCTATGGTTGTGACCGTCTAAAGTGCATTCACTGCAATTGCATTTGATTTGGAATTTCGAGCTTTCTTTATGTATTTAAATAAGATGAGGAAAATATACTCTCGCAATGAGAACTGCTTTTATATCGGCTGGAGACATAGTACTGCGTTTGAGTAAGAAAAGACTGGAAGTAAAATGGCAATCTTATTGCAATATTATTCAATACAGCTATCAAATACTTTCGGAAACTAAAGATATTTCCAACTGCCTGCACTTGCGATTTTGAGACTATATTGAAAGCGGTTTAGGCGCAATAGGGAATAGGGAATAGGGAGGGCTGCTAGTGTGGCGATTAGTGCGCAATTACATATGCACATACATATGTACGTACGTACATACTTATTTTGCCTTTTTAAGTATCATTTTTAATTAGCAACTTATAGGGCAGGCTAAATACTTTTTCGGTTTTCCCCACAGCGCCTAATGTCTCCAATAACATTTACGACAAAGAAATAATAATAAAATAGTACTCGCCTTTTGTGGTACAATAAAGAGTTTTATTGAGAAATTTTCTATGCATGTTTACGTAAAAGTGTTAATAGTAGTAGTACGAATGTGACGCTGTCACAGTGGGTTGCTGGCTTTATTGGCGCCAACTCGCCATTCGCTCAAGGATCAATTTACACAACCGTGGTAAATGGTGTCTAAGTGAAGCCACATGCACATAAATTCATATACATAAATCCATGCATACATACATACATGTACGTATGAGCATACTTATACTACTCTAATAAATAATTAGATGCTAAAAAGGATGATATTGTTTTTATTATTTAGTAGCTAAAGCTCTAAAAATTAGTTGCAAGTTCTTTATTTTTGTTTGCATTCAAATTTTTTCCGCCTTTTTATATATTTCACGTATTTTTAGTGTATGTATGTACATATTTATGAATATTTTTATTTGTTAACTATTGTTCATGACGCTCGCGCGTGTCAACGTGGGTCTCCAAAACTAATTAACACTTATTAGTAAATTAGTAAAATAAATATTATTACATATTAAACATTTGTATATTGTTTCAGTTTGCATTACTGTAACCACCACTGTTGTTATTGTTTTAAACTACTTACATATGTATGTATGCAATAAGCAAGTAGCTATACATATTAAAGTTTGGTAAAACAAATTTATCTCCTATGCTTATAGATATGCAGGTACAGTATCGCCTAGCTAATTTGCCCCATCGGCCATGCCATTTTATGTATATGAAATGTATTATTACAAGTACTTAGTCCTTTTCTGTCAGTTTTGTATTAAATTAGGCTCTGCGCGAAAGTTTAGCCAAATTGAGGACCATTGTGCAGGAAATCACCACTTTTTGTTACGTTTAACATGTGGATTGGCCGCAATTGCCTGCGTACTTACATTTACATCTGTACGTATGTATGCATGCATGTATTAGCAATAACAATTAGTGAACGTTAAGAACGTGATGAATGAAATAAAATTAGATTTAGAAACATACATATGTACGTGAAATATCACAGATATTTATTTAAATACGTTCGACATTTAGTACAAAGAAACGTACTTAGACACCGACTATGTCATCCAATATTTTATGGTTTCACGTTAAAAAGTGTTCAACGATTTACGGCGCTTGTCAGCAAGCCTGCATACTTACATAAATACATACAATTTATTAAGAGGCGCTAATTAGGAATGGTTATGTAAATATTTGACACTTTCAAACATTTTTGTGTTGGTTAAAAAGAACCTTGAATTATTCTAAATCACATAAATAGTTAGAACAATGAACTCATACGTAGTTAAAATGATATGTTCTGCTTGATGGCCCGATACAAAAACAAATTATATCGAATGATCCATTGCATGTTTACTGGATATTTTACGTGAAAAATTTAGTTTGGTTTAGTCGCAATTTATTTTTTCCTTCGGGATTATCTTAACTGTTGCACATTGGAGAAAATACTCCATCTAGGAAGGAAAAAGTCAAACTTTGTTTGCTTTCAAATTCCCATAGTTTTTCTATATATATATATATTTTTTTCGATGTCTCCTCTTGCTTTTGAAAATGTGACGCGTAAAATTCGAGCAAACTAAATCAGTTTTCGTTGTTTATAGGTTTTATGAAACCAAACGGATGCACGGTTAACCAATTAGATCTGCAATAAATACTTAATTACATTATTATGTTTTATTTTTTTCTATATCATTTTGTGACTAAAGATTCTTGTCTAAATAATTGTGTAAATAATTGTTGAAGTGCTGTAGTTTTTTTTTTTTGTAAAATTTTTATGTGCTCTTATTTTGATTTAGAATTTTGAAAAGGAGTACCCTGGAGTACCCTTAAATTTTTTATATGCCTTCTTTAAAGTAGTTCATGTATTAAAGAATTCATGAAAGCTACTTAAGGCTTTGCTCGTGAGCTCAGATCCTTTAATTTTATCTATTTGCAAAAAAAGCATTGCATCGTCAAAATTCAAAACCATTAAGCACAGATGTTATATCATTTCGGTCAAATTTGGAGGATTCTTTCAACGACCCCGGTATAGTGTTGCCAATGGTGTTTATTTAATAGCTTATGTATTCAGTTAGTTTAACAAAGAAAAGTACGGTTGACGTAAAAAATTAGTTTTTAGTACAATTTGCGAAGTCATTTTTTGCAAAATAAAAAAGACGATACAATTTGCATTTAACATTCTATCTTATATAAAGAGATTTTTAAGTTCAATTAAAGTGTTTATGCTCTATTGAAAATATAAAAAAAAATAAAAATAAAAAAATAAAAATTCTCAAATGTTTCTCAAACCGTTCTCAAGTTAATAAACAATGTTTGAGAAAATTTTTAGTTTCAAATGATAAACAATCCTGAAAATCAAATTGAGAAATAAGTTTTCCTCAAACGTTAGAAAATTTTTTTTCCAGTGTTTTTTGGGAAGAGCTTTGAATGTTTTGTTGGTAGCATATGCATCCCGTTTACTTATTCCATTGAATTTGATTTGCTTTCTTAGAAAAATTGCGTTTCAATCAACACGTGGTGGAATCGATACATACATATGTAGCATACGCGTTTTGTAATATCGTAACAGGGTAATTTTATACACCCTAATTAGAGCATCTAAGTAACTTTCAGCACTACATTTCTAATTTATGTATGTATCTACTCTTACATACATTATATGTACATACATATGTATATAAACTGAAGTTTAAATTTTGTTTAGCCTTTGTATGATTATACATATGTACATATCGTCACCTGAAATGCAAAACGTCGTGACTTATAAAAAGTTCAAAATTCACTTTTTGTAAATTTCACTTGTTATATAAAAAAAAGCGCAAAACGCAATTTTTTAGCCGGTTGAAACTTGCACTTCGTTAGACTTAAATTATATGGGCTATAAAACTGTCAAATGTTCTAAATATTCAGATTAAAAAGTTGACGTTTTGATGAACAATTTTTTAATTTCCTAAAATTTTTATAAGTCCTGAAACTGTGATTAATATGGTTTTGGTTAAGGTTTGGATGGTATTTTTATAGAAAAATAACAAAAAAAATTTTTACTCGAAAAACATTACGAATATTTGTTTGAGTCACTGAGTATGTATATATGTATGTTTCAATCTCTTCAATTATAGGAAAATAACTGCGCATGCACCCTTCGGCCTTCATCCATGCCGGAATCAGCATTTTCAATTATCACAAACATACATGTGTACATATGTATGTAAGAATGTATGTATGTATTTTAATTTTTAATTTTCTGGTAACATCACATGAAATTCTGTGAAGTGTTACTTTTATCTACACGCTTCTTCTATTACTTTAAATTTAATTAATTCGAATTGGAGTATTTTTTGCCGGTTCTTTCCGGTTTAATCTTGGGCTCTCCAGAATATATTTATTCACTTTTTTTTTTGCTTTCTACATGCTTTCATAAGTTACATGCATACATAATTTAAAAAAAAAAACACTTCTCATTTCAATCACATATTGGTTTTCTTAAAATATAATTTGTTTTGCCAAACCCGAGATTCCACTCCTCAAATGCCGGCGATGGATTCTTTATTAAATTTCATAAAAATGGTTCATTGATTTCCATTTAAAGCTCGAACGCCTCTAGCTCTGCTTAAATTTTGGGAGTGTCTATAATTCGTTTCCCAACGTTGACATATTTTTATTGAGCTATATATAGCAAAATACACACATATATACATTAAATATATGCAATAATATACAAAATATCACCAAAAGTTGACGTCAGTTGTAGATGCGTTGAATTTTGATTGTATATACAAAGAAACTTGGATACATCGAACTGACCTACACGAATATTTATGTATGAAGGACGTGCGAAAAAATATTCAAATATGCGGAATGACAAAAAAAATTACGTTAGGGTGGCTCTATTTTTTTAAGAGATTCACAGTTCTCTCCTATGTATGTAATTTAAGATTTTGACAAAGTTGTAGTTTATTAAAATACATACATAGTTCCGAAAATAGAGCTTTGCGTGGAGCGGCAAGCTTTTATTTGACATCACCTTAAATGCCTTCTTCATTTATGCTATTAAAATCCGACGTGCTACCATTCAAAAGTTCCAAAATCGTTAAAATATGTAAATACTCAGTTATTTACATACATACAAACCGGTCGTTCTATGGAAGAGCGTCATAACTAAAAACACCTCTTCATATGAGAAAAAATTTACAGGTGTGAATATGAATTTTTTAAACAACAAAAAGTCAGGACTGCATACTAAACTCAAAAAAATTATATCTTGGATTATGACATTCTTCCAGAAAACGAATAAATGTGCAAAATTAGGCGGCATAAGTAAAAAGCGTAAGCATTGAAACCAGCGAAGCATATAACAAGAGCATTTTTTCGTCTACTAAATATCGGAATATTTGATTTCAATGTTTTTTGCCGCTTCTTTTTGATTTGTACACCGAGAAAAAACTGTACATCCAACAATTTTATGTGTATTTGGAACAAATTTTATTGGTTAAATCGTACCCAACAACTATTCGCATTTGAAGCAACAGCGCAAAGACTATTGATTTTTTAACAAAATTAGTACTTAGCACACAATTTTCGCATTTAGATTAAAAGTGTATAAATTGTTGCTTTAAATATTTTTTATTTGAGTTAACAGTGGAGGTCGTTGCTACAAAAATATGAAGCTGTTGAATTGAACTTTGAGGACCCAACGACGAACACCTTTGGCGGAAAGAACTTACGTATTTAATTCATATGTGTACTAATTTCTTGGGAAAAAAGTGAAAATTGTTGCAAAAAGGTGCAATCTTTCTGGCTTACACTGAGAAAAATTTTTAAGTAAACTCAATTGATTGGTTTTGGTTTGAAAAAACTTTTTATTTAACCGTTATTTTAGACGTCGCATTGTTGAGATCTTCACATCAAATATTTGGCTCAGTTATAAGTTCGCAGCAGCCTCTTTGTCCAGTCTACATAGAAGCATCGATTTTTCGTTGGTCACTGTTTTTGTTTTCGAGGATCGATTGTAAAAACTTCTTGTAGTGGATACTGGATTTTTGGAGCTTACTCATTATTTATTAAATGTCTAATTGCTACTAGTTTTTGTTGAAAAAGCGGCCTAGCGTTGCTTGTTTTTCAGCCATAACAGTTAGAACAGCTGAAATTCATGTAAACAATTTAATGAGTTTTAGATTTTTTTTTTTTTTTTTAGCTTCAAAGCAATGATGTGGGTGGCCGCCAGCTGTACAATTATTCAATGTATACAACATGCATACATATGTAGATGCTTAAATACTTACATACATACATATGTACATAGTTATGTACTTACATTTGTACATAGACCATGAAGCAAAAATTGGATGTAATAATTTTCCAATTAACCAACTCAATTGAACTGCAAACAATCTACAATAACTCTTTCTTCGCACGCGCATACACACACACCTGCAAACATGTGCATATACATACACAGTTTGTTTAACACTCTCATTCCGCTAACAAATTATTAAAATTAAATACCAATAAAAACACAGTTAATACCAGATTACACCGGCTACTAGGCAGTTAAAATTTCAATTTCGTTCTAGATGCACTTCAAGCGTCGCCAGACGCTGAGGCGCTGCTGCAGTAAACAATTTTCGTAATTTTTCATTATTTAAGAAGCTCAATTACTATGTAAATAAATATGTATTTATAATAATATTCTTACTGCCGTTCACATTAATTTTCACTGCACTCGAAATTGTATAGACAAATTTAGAAGAATAATTAGATGCTTGTGTGCATGCTTATGTGTTAACTTTAATATAAATAATTTTTTTTTAGCCTTGAAAACAATTGTAAATGCCAAATGCAACGTTAATATCTAAATACGCCGCAATCAAAAATACAAACGGTAATTTAGATAAGCCTGCTTCAATTTTTATAATATCACTAACTAACTAAATTGTAGAGTTCATTTTAAACATAGCGCACTCTCTCTCTCTGGTTTTATTTCATGATTATATAAAACAAAAACTCTTTCAAATAACACTGTGCAACAGCGTCAAAGAAAATAATGTTCAATCCTCCAAACTAAAGTCCGACCGATTGTTCGGCTTCGGTTTGCCGACTAATCGGCAATACATTTTTTCTATTCGGCTGAGTGCTCGGCTTCGGCAAAAAAAAAACGGTGCATTGCGACGGGTGGTAAGCAGTGATCGGACTTCCAAAAAAGTTTGTGTGGTAGAATCTGGAAAAAATGTGGTAAATCTCAGGTTTTGGATCAAACTTTGTACAAAAATTCGGTAAGGTTTCACCTAAATTGCAAACATTTTTATTAGAATCTGAAAAATATTTATTTTAGTATAATAAAGTGCAAGATTGAAGTTGCTAAAAATTGCGTTGAGTTTTGGCAATTTTTTTTTTTCTTGACAGTGTAAAGCAGTTCCTTTCATATCAAGATATTTTTCGAACATATTTTGAAAGTTTTCTGCAACCTTACAGAGTGCTGCCAGGTTTTCTTTTTATCACATCACGATGTAGCGAACAAATGTGGCACGTTCCAGAAACCGCTACTTGGGATTTGCCGATTTTGACAATTCTCAAGTAAAAGTAAACAACGCATTAGAAACTTTAGATGCACTGAAATTCGCTACTTTCACAAAAATCGGCGTTTTTTAACATTTTCGCTATTAATTCTTTTTTATAAATCATTTATTTTGCAATTTAACACAATAAAACCACGTTTTCTGTCGAAAAATTTACTATTTTACGGTTTATTTTATTCTCCTTCAGCCTGTTGTTAGTGTTTAGTGTTGGACAATTTTTGCTCTTAAAATCAAGAAAATTAGCTCGAGCAAAAATAAAACTACTCAAAAACGCGAATATGTGGTAGATTTCAGACCTTGTTTGGTAGATGTGGTAGCTGCTCAAAAAAGTGGCAGATCTACCACAATGTGGTAGAAGTCCGATCACTGGTGGTAAGCCAGCGCGCGCACTGCGCGACGCGACTCGGGCTAGCCCGCCGCGCGAACACCGGCCGCCATGGTGTTATGCACTCTAAATATGTATAATAGACTTAGGTCTCTTTTTATGCGGTTTATTTTTTATGCGGACTTGAGTTTATGCGGTTTTGCAAACCGTCTTTTCGCTGTAGCGAATTTGCTTTTTTGAGAGCTTTTATTACTTCTTTTCAGTGAGTAAGAGACAATGCTTCTGATAAATAATTTGCCTTTGTATTCTTTGTATAATTCGTGTTTTTATTACAGATAAAGTTTTATTTATTTCATTAATGTTTAGTTTTACATGGAATAATAAATGTTGAAGTGAAGAAATAAATTGTTTTTTTGCTTAAATTGCCTCACTGGATTTTTTTATACGGTTTTTTATAATTTTTTTACATGGAGTATCTGAATTTATGCGGTTTTTGAAAACGCTGGAACGCATCCCCTGTTTTTGTATGAAAGTAATGAACTTTTTTATGCGGATTTTTTTTTTTTTTAAGTGTATGTTCATAGTATGTGTAGCATGGCGTGCGCAGGTACGGGCTGGGGGAGGCGATTTTGGTGTAAAGATAAAGTCGCATTTTAAAATTTGCATGCAAATTTTGATTTAAACTCCTCCAAATCTTCATAATAAACTTCATGCAATATAAATTCCTTTGTAGGGTTAGGTACAACTCATTTGTTACAATAACAAGTAATTTGTAAGCAAATAAACAACCGACTCCAATTCTCATATAAAAATTCGGATCTAAAACAAATTGGTATGGGACCTCCCCTGAGGCACCACCTATCCGATAGAAAAAGAATTAATCGAAATCGGTTAATGTGTTCCAAAATTATGCGGTAACATAAAAAAAAAAAATATTCCGATCCTCCTCTCTTTGAAAAGAAATTATTATAAATTTTTTAAAAGCTATATTTCAACATTTCTAATAAAATTTACATAACGACATAAACATTGTTTGGTGTAAATGCTGCAACTGAATCAACTTTATTGAAATTATATTCCAAATTTTACTATGGAAATAGTAACATATATTGACTCACTTTTATGTAAAACAATGAGTCGAAGTAAATGAATTATATGGGCTCTTTTTCATGCTTAACAGAAATGATCAATATCGGAGCAATGCGCTACGTAGCATCTACTGATTGCCAATTCACTGATGAGAGTCAACTCAATAACTTAACTCTTAGTTACTCACCTCTACCAGAACTATTAAATCATCGAATGAACGCCGATAATGTAGCTCTCCAGTAGGGCTCTTACAATTAATCGGATATTATGAATCTGATTTAATCAAAAGTTTGTTCTTTATCTTTTTTAAATATGAGAGATCATTACACGAAGCTTGGCCAAACACTAGCATATTTACATACATATGTGTAAGCGCTAATCTATTATTATTATCCATTACCCGATCACTAAATTCTCACGTGCTTACTTCGATAAAAATAATTCCTGTAATTTAATAAATTTCCTCAGCTTGGATAATTACAGAGTAAAAAGGGAAAAAAGCACTTACATTTTGAGGGTAGTAAATTTAAAGTGTTTTATTGCACATTAAACACACAGTGAATATTAAAACATACAAACATACACTTGTGGCCAGCTGATTAAAATAAGTGACATTTTGACCAGTTTTGATTATTTTTCTTTTGTTTATTTGATGTTTTAATTTTTTTTTATAAAAGTCCTGCCAATGCATAACTAGCACTACATAAATCCATATTTCTTACAAAAATTATAAAAATTCAACAAACTTTAACAAGGACACCCAAAAAATCATAAACTTTTTATTAATTATTTTAATTTTTAGAAAATTTTGAGGTATGCAGTTTTATATCCCATTATATTTTAGTTGGCTAAAATGCAAATTTTTAAACGCTAGAAAATCGCGTTAGTTTTTATTAATGTTTTTTTTCGCTGACGGCGCTAGGCATTTTCCTCCATATCAAAGTAATTGTCGAGCATACTTTATATGAGAGAAAATGGTCAACACCAATCGTCAGCCAAAAAAATCATAAACAATCAACGCGATTTTCTAGCGTCTTGAAATTTGCACTTTAACCAACTAAAATTTAACTGCATACCTAAAATTTTTAATAAAAAGTTTAAAATTTTTGGTTGTACTTGCTAAAGTTTGTTGAATTTTTTTTTTTAATTTTGTAAGAAGTTTCAAATATGGATTTATGAGGTGCTGGTTATGTAATGGCAGGAATTTTATAAAAAAATTATAAACATTAAATAAACCAAAGAAAAATAACCAAAACTGGTCAAAGTGTCACTTAGCCTTAATCAGCTGACCACAAGGGTACATATACAAGTATCGCACGCTAACCACGCTAATAGTGATCATTAACAGAATTTATGGACCATTGTCATTTTTTGACAATTCATATCAACTTTGTGTTGATATTTTATTGAATGCATTGTAAAAAAAAAACTTGCTAAGTTTTTTGGTAAATAAAAAAACACGATTGTTGATTCGTGATATTAATGACATTGAGTAAGCATAAAGAAGTGTTATAAAAACATATGCGACACATACAAACACGTCTAAATATTGATATAAAGTGTTTATTTATACATCTGTGTGTATCAAAAAAAGCATTGGAATTTATCTTACATATGTACATGTGTACGAGTACAACGTGTAAACATTTATGTAATTAAGCTTTAGTTTGCACAATAAGTTCTAAAGGAAACGAGTAAAAAAGTCCTAAGTTCGGGAGGAGCCGAATATTAAATACCCGGCGCTAGTATTGAATATAGTTTTTTCACCTTTCCGAAAACTACCGCTACATGGAAAGCAGAGGTGATTTTACGCTAAGAGATAATGAGATAAACTTATACAGTTATATGAGGGCATTAGGCCTACAATTACAAATATGTATATATACACCATCCTCCTTTTCTGAAGTCAATAAAAAACCCTGATTTTTCTAGAAAAAGGTAAGGGAAAAAATCATTTTTTTAACCGACTTCAAAAAAAGAAGGACATTTTTTTTCATGTATGTTACCGCATAACTTTGGACCACGTTAATCCATTTCTATAATACTTTTTTTGAAGGAAAGGTGATACCTTAGGGGTGGTCCCATACTAATTTGGCTTAGAACCGTTCATTGGATCATGAAGAAATAAACAGTAATCTCAAATTTTTATATGAGCATTGAAGTCGGTTTTGTTTTTTGCTTAAAAATTACTTGTCTATAATTAATTTCCTCAAAAATTTTGCAACAAAATTTTTTTCCCACAAAAACTTATTTAATTCTGTTTGGGTAATTTTTTCTGCTTTTAGAAAAATTGTTTTCCTAAGAAATGCATTTTTTCCTAAAAAAATATTTTTTTTCCCTCAGAAAGCAATTTTTTCCCTAAAATATTTTTTTTCATACCCGAGTGCACTAGTGTGTGTGCGGTGAGTGTCTGTCCGTCCGTCTGTGGACACGATAACTTGAGATATCTTAACGAAACTTGGTATGTGTACTTCTTTTCAATGTAGGACGGATGGTATTGAAAATAGGCAAAATCGAACAATAACCTCCCATATAACGGTAGTTTTAAGAAATACGAAAACTGCGATATTTTAGTAACTGCTGAAGCGTATTCACTCAAAATTGATATTTGAAATAATTTTTAGACCAGAAATAAGAATATTATAAAATGTTGGACCTTGGGCGTAGCCACGCCCACTTATGGGTACATGTGTATATCTTGGTAACCGCTCTATCAATTCCTCCCAAACTTGGCAAAGTTGTTGATCTTGGTACAGCATGCCAAACGACTGAAAAATTTTAAAATCGGAAAATGAGCACGCCCACATCCCATATAAGGGTAATTTAGAGAAAAAATAAATATGAAGCTAATTTGTTAAAAATTTATGTTTGCAATAATTCTTTAGCAAAAAATACGTTTATGATCAAATTTTTGAAAACGGGTGCGGCCCGCCCGAGCTCACGACTGTTTTACTGGTTTTTTAGTAATTTGTATCTAAAGAATATTTTTCTTAAACTGGATCTTGTTTTTAAAAATGAGATTTTTCTAAAAATGTATTCGTTTCTTTAACTGATTTTTATAAATATTTTTTTTTAATTTGTTGTAGATTTTTCTATTTTTGGTATAAATATTTATTTCTTACATTTTATGTTAATAATAGCTTCAAAACTAAAAATTAAGCACATTATAAAAAAAGAAAGCTTTAAAGTGATTCGCACAGGTATCTTATGGGTGGAGAATATATTTGTGAAGCATGTTTCCCTGGTTCCTCAAAAGGTTAATACATCAACCTGTAGAAACAAAAGAGCGCTCGGATCAAACGGAAAGTCATTAAATGATGTCAGCCCATTTTCCTGCGTTTTAACATAATCCGCCTTTGTACACTCCAGATCTGGTTAGATTATTTTGTTTTCATTGAATTTATCGGGTTCTATCTAGTTTTTCTTATCTAGTCATTTAAATGTACTTAAAAGAAAGTCATACAAAGTCATAGCTGTAAAGGATTAAATGAGATCTGAATTCCATAAGATAAACTGCGCTAATCTATACACACATTCGCGTTGCCTTGTTGCTCATTGGCTTTATTAATTTTTGAATTAAGCTAAGTCAATGGCGAAATTATTGGGAGCTCATCAGCAAACTCATTCCCTTCGATATTGCAGTGGCCTGGCTGAGACAGTACTGCCTTGTTCTTCGCTGTTCAAAAGTCGAAGTTCTTGCTGCTTGTTGATGGTCCTATAGAAGAGGGGTCTTATGGCCGCTTGTATATCTTAAATGATAACCGAGAAAGCACTATTCCAAACCTTTTCGCCATTTATTCTGGCGTACCGGGTCCATAACAGCTCGCACCTATTCTGTCTTCCAACATTGACCCGCCTGTGAAAGATTCCATTTGGCAAGACTTCCTGGTATGGGATTACATGCCTACACATATCTGGCATTTTCTGCCAAAGCAGATTACTTTTAGCA
This sequence comes from Rhagoletis zephyria, assembly GCF_001687245.7. Lineage (NCBI taxonomy): Eukaryota > Metazoa > Arthropoda > Insecta > Diptera > Tephritidae > Rhagoletis > Rhagoletis zephyria. Next base: position 155,022 of record NW_016157588.1, on the reverse strand, counting down.
TGGAGTCAGAAAGCTAGCAATTTTCTAAACCCGGAACGCGACAAGACCGACAAGTTGTATGACGAAAAAATCTTCTCCGAGTAAACTTTCAAACTAAATATGTAGTGGGGGATAGGTGGTAATTAGAAACTTTTTTTCGCGACCCAGCCTACCCTCCAACGTATGTACCTACATATGTATACATATCTATATCTGTGGGTATATGTCACCATGAGGCTTGTTTACCCCCACAAAGAAGTGGCAACTATTCGCATTAGTAGGTTTGTATTATGGCCCGGCATTCGACGCCGCTATCATCCAGTTCTTTTACATTTTACTAAAAAAAATGCACTGACATGTTTTAGTACCTACATATATGTAGACACATTCATATACATATGTATATTTGTACACATATTAGACAAATATGAACATATGACCCTCGCAATTAATTGGTTAAAATTGCTTTTAATCGATTTACTCTACTGTTTCTTTCTTCGTCTTTTCATTTAACTACATACATATGTATATACTCTACATATCTTTCTTTCAAACATATATATATATATATATATACTCACTTTCTTAAACAAATATATACGTACTTATATATACATATTAGGGTGGTCCATTTTTTTTTTAAGAATATCGAAAATAAGGAGACCCGCTGGGGCTTAGAATTTCCCATATATTTTTTATGGGAATATATCATTTGCGGTGGAATTGCTAAAAATCCGTTAAAAATAAATATTTTTTTCGACTAAATAAAAATATTACCCTTCAGAGGGGGTCCCCCAAATTCAACCTCACTTTTTCCTTCGTAGAGCGATGCCGAAAAAAACCCCATATAATGATCGCGTGATTTTGTATAATTTATCGATGTATCGATTTTTGTAAAGCGAAAATTTGTAATGAAAAATCCGTCTGAATATCGTAAATTTTTTTCTACTTTATTTTCGAGGATTGCTGTTACACGGAGATTTTGCTGCAGGAAATTGGAGCGTGATTATTCAGAATGGAATACAAAGTGCATATCTGGCAAAAAATGAATTTTTAAATATGTAATAAAAATATAGGAGTAACATAATATTTGCCAAAAAAATTGTTTATAATAAAAATAATTTCTTTTTTCATTTTGGAAAAAAATCTCCTGACTTCAAAAATGGTTTTGCCCGTTTCAAACGTATACCAATTCTTCCCCATATTAGTAAGAATTTGTTGTAAACCTTTGAAAAAAAAAATTAAGGTGGCTTTTTCGAGGGTACTAATTTTTTTTTCGTTTTAAAAAATTGGTCGCCATTTTGTTAATTTTAAAGGTTTTTGGTGACAGCCAAAAAATACCAAAAGGTTGATTTTTCTCTGTTTTTTTGGACCACTCTAATGTGTATACAAATATACTATATAAAAATTTGTATTTTTTTTCTTTCTTTTTTCATGCTGGCTAAAGTTTAAATTGCTTTTATAGTATGAATCGTATTGGGTGACAACATACGCGTGGCATCCAATTGACACGTATGTATGTATGTCTGCATGTACAGATGCATTCAAGTGTGTGTGCGTGCATAAATGCACTCCCAGTGGGAAAATGGAATGTTTGGTAATGTACAAAGTAATGTATCGGCTATAAGGCGATGCATGTTTTTTGTGCAGCCATGTCCTAGATAACTAATACATATAGAGCTTTTTAAAACTATAAATAGAATATCTAAATAGAAAAAAACAAAGGAAGAATACGTCCGTGCCACAGGATTTGAACGTGGCGTGGCATCCATTGACCACAGCAGCTGTTGAGATAACATGGAAAAAATACATTCAACTTAAGTTTATTGTTAAAAGCTGCACATTATTCCTTCGAACAAATCCTTGGCTACACGTTACACGCTCGCTTACATTGCGATGCATCTTTTTGTTAAATCGTAGTCGTTAATCTTTTCGTAGAAGAGAAAGGCAACGCATTCCCCATCTTCCCACTGGGTTCGCCTTGATATAATTATTGACTTTGGCAAACTCTTAGACAGACAGATAAACATTTGTATGTACTAATTTACTAAGAAGACAAAGAAGGATAAGAAGAGGCACAGACGAGCTGACGAAGAACTCGGTAGACATTACAAATGCTAAGTCAATAATTTTCTATTAGGTAAATAATTGCAAATGTGTTATGATGTTTTACGAATTAAATATCTTTGCTAAAAGAATAGTTGAGGCTGGCGTTTTTGACTTGAAAGAGGTGATCTCCTACTCACAGGTGTTGCAATAAGGAATGAGATGAAAATTCTAAAAAGAAAGTAAAAACGTGATGGAAAACATTTTAATACAAAAAGCTAGTAGTACATATGTGCATTAGAGCGGGTCAATTTATATGGGATTTTTTTTTTTTTAACTTTGTGTATAGGGTATATACATAAGTATTCTACGTGAAATTCTAAGCGAATTTGCTGAAGGAACCACGGGTCGAAAATCAATTTCTAGCTTGCCTAATTGTGAAAATAGGTTTTTGTCCTGAGCCACGATTTATTTTGCTGCAGTGCCGTAAAGAAGTGTTTGTTTTTTTTATAAAATTATGCAGTAAAGGTTTTTTTGGTAAAAGGAATCTATTTCTAGACTTACCTTTTACCGTCATCAAATGATGTAAAATTTTAATTCTTATATTTTCTATTGAAATTTTTTGTATGAAAACAAAAAACTCAAGGAAAGGTTATATGTATATAGGGTATTTCTATTAATACGTAAATGTAAAAATTTTACACTGCTGCACCCCCTAGCGTATGTCCTATACCATACCCGCAGTCTAATTAAACAACCAAATCAAAAAATTGTTTACTTAAATCTTCCTCATGAGATAAAATTTACAAATGTTTTCAAATAAGGAAATGTGTGGCCTTTCTTATAACGAATATTTTATATATATATTTAACCATCTATGAATTTTCGTAAGAGCCTGCCGCTTTGATTAATTATATAAATACTACATAAATGGCTCCGCTATGGTCGCTGTAGGGCTCAATCCGCAGTTAGTTACCCTCTGCTGTATGAAACGTTATAAAATAGGGAGTTTTAGAGCGCCATCAGTTCATCATACAGATCTGAAAAATTTGGAATAGCCGAAATTTCTGGGGATCATTGCCGACGCTAAGCCTTTCAGGAAAATGTACATCGAAAAGCGGGGAAGCAAAGCAGTTAACGCTCTTTACTGATTTACATTAAGAGCATAAATCAAATCAAATCAATCAAATGTCAGCCAGCTGTTCATTTTAAACTCAGTTTAATCTAAGTTTAAACTGGCACTGAAAAAGTGGCCCAGCGACAGCTTTTCCATCTCTACTCATCTTGCTCGTCTTGCTTGTGAGCACACTCCCGGGGCTAAGCGAGTTGCTCAACTTGCACACTCCATCTTCCTTGCTTCCTTATTGTCTCTCTTAGCTAAGACAACTTCTCTACATCGCTACCCATCTTGCTCATCTGGCTCGTGCTCATCTTGCTTGCCTTGGTCGCCTTGCTCGTCTCGCTGGTCTTTCTCATCTTGCTCGTGAGCACACTCCGGGGGCTTCTGTTCGCCGTAGTACCAGAATTAAATCTCTGGTCCGAACTTGTAGCCGAAACTACTGTCACTTGAGCCTCCACTCGACTCGAGGACTGGCAATCTTGGACTAGGGTCCTCGGGGTTGTCAAGCCCGTCATTCCCCTGAGGGAGGCAACATTGTGGGAAGCATNTCACTTGAGCCTCCACTCGACTCGAGGACTGGCAATCTTGGACTAGGGTCCTCGGGGTTGTCAAGCCCGTCATTCCCCTGAGGGAGGCAACATTGTGGGAAGCATTGCCGATATACGGTGTCGAAAATTGAGCTTCCATAATGCGCCACAGCCGAGGCACGTTAATCAATCTAATAGCGCCCGTTTGCCTCAATTTGGTTAATTTATTTAATGAAAGTTTGTAAAAAGTCTGTATTACAAAAAATAAATTCTGCTATATTGAGATTCGCAAAAATTTCTTAATCCCGATTATTTTGACTAAAACAAACCCAAAAATTCATTCTTGCACATTTGTACATTTGTACATTTGTATTTATGTACATATTTGCAATGGCACAACGATTCCCCCTCCTTAAATGAGCTCAATGCAATCGGATTGGATGGCTACGCGGATTTAATTCAAAACCACTTTAAACCAGTTAAAAGCAGCCATTTCTTTTGAGTGCAAACCTTCGTCTGCAAAACTACTACTCTTGAGACAAATTCAGCAAAAGCAGCCACGCATATGTACATATACATATATCATGTATATATTACATTAGGGTGGTCCAAAAACGGCAAAGTCAGAATTGTAATATCTCATATCGAAAAAAATATACCTCAATTTTTGTTTTGAAAAAATATTTAAAGGTCGCTCAAAGCGCTCAAAATTTTCCACGTATTTTATATGGGAAAAACAACTTTTCGTAGAAATGGTATAGAACACTTGAAAACCAATATTTTTTGTTCGGTAAACTCGGGTTCTCTTCAGGAGACTTTCAATAATAAAAAAAAAATAATTGTTTATTTAACCATAATTAGGGGTATAGTCTTTCGATATGGAACAATCCTAGGAGGTGAGAGCATACAAATTCTTTTTCACATGCATTTTTGGACCACTCTAATGTACACATATAGATAGATGTACAATCGTAGCCAACTAGCCAAGGCCAAGAAAGAGTAACCGAAAAACGGAGATAGTTACGGTGACCATCCGTCCTGTATTATACGGGACAGTCTTCTTTTTTTGTCAATTATCCTGGTAATTTATTTATTTTATACGGGATGCAAAAAGTTCTATATTTATTTTAATGTCCCGTATTTGTCCCCTATTTGTCCCGTATTCGCTTTTTGGCGTCCTAACAGCTCATAAAAATTACATACCTATGAACTAGTAGTTTTTATTTTTAAATGTGGGCGCTTGTGATTCGAATCGATAAGCACATATTTAGATGGTTTCTGAAGTTATAATTTTGCGTAAAAAATTTGTTAGTAAATATGAATCGAAATTACATATACAATAATATATAAATTTTAATGAGCCCCTATTTTTCTTCATTTTTTGAACTTTAATCATCGCTAAATTCAGAAATGTATATGAAAGTTTATTTTCGAATAAATTGGTAACTCATCCAATGCAATTGCATAAAAATTGTCGAAGTTAAGCAATTTAAGAAAAAATACGGCCTTGAATTTATATTGTTTATGTACCGGACTTTCAGATTTTTTGAGCATTATGGCTAGGAATTTATATACATATTTAATTCAGTCAAATGAGCTATAAATTCTTTCTAACTATGCGGAAAAGATTATAGCTATTTAAGGTAATTATATAATATGGTACGAACTGCTCCACAGGATAGGGATAAATCAGGATTCGGAATGCTATTTAAGTTCGCTAGAGTTATCATAGTCCGTATAAATTGCATCGACTTGATGCGTAGCTTCGAATGCAGTAACACAGTATTCGGTAAAAATCGCGAGAATTGATGCTGTCGACCTCTCTTTGACAAAGCCTCAATATTTATTCAAAACTATGGCAATTTGACACTTTTCAGATTTTAGTCCAAAAAGATAAGGAATGAACCTATTATGTTTCCCTGCCTTGGAATGTTTGTAACAGATTTTGCGGGGTAAAAGTCCCGAGCACAAAGCTATGGAAAATATTCTACAATTGCTCCATGCTACAACTGAATATTTATGTGCTACTTTCACAAAAGATCGAAAAATATATGCAAAATAAAGATGCTGTTCCAGGGCTAATACATATATCTAGGATCATTGGAAAAGATTTTAAAATCCTCGAATGGTCACCGTAGAGATAGTGCAGAATGCTAGCAATTCCCTTGCTTTTCATCTCTTGAACGTGTTGAAAGCTTCAGTTATTACGGCGATAGCGCCTAACCAACCAAACTGCTGACGATTGCTTAGCCAGCAACAGCAACAGCTGTAACAACAACATCCTCGCATGCCGCAACTGTTAGCCGTTAGCCAGCAACAACGAAGAGGCAATGAGCCAAAGCGAGGTGGCGCTGCGGCAAACCAGTAACTAGTGAGCCAACCTCTTAACAACAACAACAACAGTAAAGACAGTAGCACAAGCAGGAGAAGCAGCAATAACAAAACGATACATATGAGTGACGAACAAATTAGCCCGGGTCAAACCAGATAAAACCGAATTTAATTCGTTTGAGGCGACTTAGTGGCTGATGGATATGTACGCGAGCGAAAAAAACCCATAAAAAACAAAAAACAAAAAATATACAACACTGGTACAAGCGTTATTGTTTGCGTGTGTGTGTGTGTGTGAGTGCAAAAAACAATGCGGGACGCTGGGTAAATACCAATAGCACGAACAACAAACACATTCGCGCAGAGCTAAAGCAATTAAGCCACAAAAGGGTGAATAAAGTCAAAAAAGTTTATGATTTTTTTCCAGACGCCTCGTTAGCATTTTCAAGAAACAAAAAGAATACATATTTTATAAACAAAACATTTAAAATTCTACTCATTTATGCTTACGCGATTGTGAAAAGATAATTCTTAAAGCAGGCTAATTAAAGTGAGAAATTCACGAGTAGATTAGGTGAGAGTTGCAGTTGGTAGCGGAGGCGCTCTCGCACTCACCGCTCGAACGGTGTTTCACCTGGGAATTTTATATAAATTTTTTATAAATAAATTAAAGTTGTTAGTAGCAAGTATACATATACATATTTTCACAAAAGCCACACACTTTATGATCGCGTGTATTTTAGAATAAATGGAAATGCAATAGGGGTATTCTCTGAGTCTAGCAAAGCCCTTGCACGGTACACAGATTGCACGGCAAAAACCGGTTTTCGTATGGGACAGCTTTGCAAACCGTGCAAGCCGCGCACCGTGTAAGGGCTTCGCAAGACTCAGAGAATACCCCTAATGAATTTTTACAGTGTAAAACATTGAGTAATTAGCAAAGTGAAGAAACAACTAAAACCTCAGTTGATGCAAAGGCTGATAACGCCACTAACCGCACAAACAAACACGCAAACTTAAAAAAATACAAATAAATTTGCTCAAAAGCCACAATGCGCTATACAAAAACAAAAACAACAACAACAACACACGTGCTTGCTAACGGAATAGGAAGCGCTGGAGCTTCACAGCGTGGCGACCAAGGTTCGGATTAAGAAATTCGTAAAGCGCAGTGAATTTAAAAATCATACATACGCAGTAAAACGAATTTTATCGTAGTAGATTTGAGATTTTACATTTTATACTAATAACAAGATGTATTTTACATACAAATACGTATATAAATAAATAACTACATTTATTTTTTGTTGCAGAAACACATTTTACTGATTCAAAATATATATTTCGTCGACAAATTTATATTTTTTAATTTTTTCAAAAATTTTGGTAATTAAAGTGGTGGTGAAAAATTATTTTTCGACTTCAGGAATCAGAGAAATATAAAAATAACCTTTAAAATAAATCATAGTAGCTTTGATAAAACCACAGTGACGCAGTAGAACATTCAATCTCACTAAAAAGCGCAGTAGATATACTGCAATTGCAGTAAAGTCCGAATGCTGGTGTCGACCAAGTTCAGTGTCACGCCGGCAATCGGGCTGCAAAGTTGCGGCAAATATTTTTAAATGTAATGTGGTAAGAATTATGACTAGACAAGAAAAGATACGCAGTTGCAAATATCTGCAAAAAACAATAGCTGTGTAAATCCTGTCAACGTCCTTAGCGATTGCGTGTGTGCGGGTTATTCAAAACAATTGCGTCCATTGGCGAATAATGAAACAAAAAAAAAAAAAAAAAAAAAAAAAAAAAAACAAAAAAAAAAACCAACAAAAAAGTGCAAAAATACATAGTTAATGACACTTGTTACGCTTCGAACCGAGGTGTTAAACTGTCCATCGACAATTGAATGACAACCACGCAAGCGATCATCCCATTCATGCGAGTGTTTAGCACAATTATCGTCCGTCCGTCTGTCCTTTACGTAGTTGCCTATTCGTCTATTTGTATTCTAAACAATTGTAAGCTTAAATTATTAGCGCCAACGGCTTGCACAAAAGCTCAAATATTCATTAGTACTTACATATGAATGAATGAATGTATGTATGTATGTATGTATGTATGTACATATTAGCGGATATACTCTCTTACATACATACATATGTATTCACTTAGCGCTGCGTACACGATCGTTCGTACAATCGATCGCTCTTGTTACCGTTTTTTATTTAGGCCAATAAAGCCATCAACAACTATTTATTATTGGCCATTTGATTGAGCGACGAAGCATATATGTACATATGCACATTAGGTTAGTCCAAAAAAGCGAAGTCGGTATTTTTATGCTCTCACCCCCTAGGATTGTTCCATACCGAAAGAATATACATACTTCTATTTTTTTATTTTCAAATCAAAAAATATTTAAAGGTCGCTCAAAGCGCTCAAAGTTTTCCATGTATTTTATATGGAGAAAAATAACTTTTCGTAGAAATGCTATAGAATTCTTGAAAATCAATATTTTTCGATCGGAAAACTGTGTTTCTCTTCAGAAGCCTTCCAATAATAAAAAAAAACAATTGTTTATTTAACCATTTTTTAATACCATAGATTTTTTATTTGTCTCCCCAATGCATTTTCTGGGGCTTTTGGCGGACCTATAAAATATAGTTACTATGAAAAAATGGTTAAATAAACAAATTTGTATTATTACTGGGAATCTCCTGAAGAGAACCAGACTTTTCCGATCGAAAAATATTAATTTCATATAAAATATGTACGTGGAAAACCTCGAGCGCTTTGAGAGACCTCTAAATATTTTTTGATATCAAAATAAAAAGGAAATGGGGGTTTATTTTTTTTCGGCATAGAACAATCCTAGGGAGTGAGAGCATTAAAATTCCGACTTTACAATTTTTATTTTTATTTTTACCACCCTAATGTACATACAGAAATATACAGCGAAGAACCAGTGATGCCAGACATTCTCTGTTAAAAATCCCACGAAAATGGGGAAAAAATCCCTCAATTACCCACATCTTGAAAATTTATCCCACAAAATTCCCAACGAATTTAAACATATACATGTTTCAGTAGTAAAGAAGTAAAATTCATATAAAATAATAATAATAGTTTGGCGCTTACACATATGTGCTTTTCCTCCAATTTGTGGCGGTCCCCTTGATGTGGTCACACAAAGGGGAGGGACCTACAGTTTTCCGCCGACTCCGAATGGCGAGTGTATTTTTATGAGAAGCTATTTTTCATGGCAGGAATACACTCGGAGGTTTGCCATTGCCTGTCGAGGGCCGACCGCTGTTAAGAAAAAACCCCTTTTTCTGCATTTTTTTCACTCATTCATTTTTTCCCTTTCATTTTTTTGCTCACTCACTAAGGGCCTAAAAGAATTTTTTGGTGACTTTAAAATTGAAGCACATTCATGTGCTATTTAACATTTCATCAGATAATTTGTTCCGCTTTTTACATGAAATACCAGTCACAACTGAAAAGATTCTTTCTTACTCAGCGCTTGAATTGGTTAACATAAGAAAATTTTCAAAATTATCCTTATACTTTTTAACAATTATATACCATTTCACTCCACACATCTTCAGAACGATTAATTAAGTCGAATGTCGAACATTCGTGAATTTTGGTCAATTATGCAACAATAACTGCGTCAAAAGAAAATCCCTTATTTATATGAAATGTCCCTTTTTTCCCTTTTAATAATTTTTGATGCAAAATATCCCTCAAATAGGGAAATTTCCCACAATCTGGCACCACTGCGAAGAACATGTGTATATTTGTAGTAATACTCTGCAGTATTCAAATAATTGATAATTTTGCTCGCAATATTTTAGTTGATTTATTTGCACTGTGTGTGTGTTTACATTTTTTTTTGTTTTTTGTTAATTTTATTTATTTAACTGTATGTATCAATGTATGTACATACTTATGTATACATAAATTTTGCTTATTGCCACGAATTCGATTGTTTATTTACATTCGTAAATATTATTTATGAGAGTGTTAATTTAGTGTGTTGAAAGCACAGCACAAAAAAAAACAGCATGAAAAACTTAGCAAGACGGCGCCTAAGGATGTAGAGCATCAGCTTTACCCTATACACTACAAGTGGCGTTTCACCAACTCACATAAGTACGCTCAGAAAGTAGTGAATTTACTAGAGGACACCCACTCAAATTGTTGGAAAATTAATTCCCGGTCAATTTCGTCCATNTAAGTACGCTCAGAAAGTAGTGAATTTACTAGAGGACACCCACTCAAATTGTTGGAAAATTAATTCCCGGTCAATTTCGTCCATACTGTGTGGAAACAGCTACACAACGTTTCTAAATAATTAAAAGTTGCAATAGGCACATAGGTTAGGTTAGGTTGGATGGCAACACTTTATGCATAGCAAAAAGGTGCCGAAGCTTCTAATATCCATCGATTTGAGGTCATCTAGATCATCGAAGAAATATTTACACTCACCCCATTTTTTTTAATATTTCCACTGTTTTGCAAGCTATAATTTTTTTTGTTATTTTTTTACAAAATATGACTATTGATTGATGAACGCCCCATCTCAGAATTCGGTTCAAAAATGCCCTATTTCAAGTGAAAATTTATTGAAAATGTGCTGAGATAAGGCGTTTTTGAACGATCTTCCACTCAGGTGTCAAAATGGTCAAATGAAAATGCGTAATAATTTATTTTTTATGAAATGTGACTATGAAATTTTGTTACTCATACGCCATGTATGAACTACTGATAAATTCATAAAAATAAATTGTGACACATTTTATTCATAAATTTTATCAATTTATTTATATTATTATATTATTTATCAATAAATTTTCTTCGTTGGTAGCTTAATGTTTTTGTAAAAGAACAGGCTTTAACACAAATCAAAAGAATTTCCAAATTATTTTATTTTAAACTTTTTTTCCCTATTAAAATTTGTTTTTTTTTTTCAGTCACAAACTTAAAATTAAAATGGGTTGCGAAAGTGACCAAAATAATGATTTGGATATGAGGCTTTCGCCATAAGAAATCTCACGGCTTATCGAAGATCCGAAAACTCTTTTGCACAGTCATTCATACAGCAGCGATCAATAAAATAGCAGCAAAATTTAAAATGGTGTGGTTTGCAACTTATATTTATTTATTTTTTTTTTTTTGTAATTTTCATTTAAAATATAGTTCCACAGATAAAAGTTTCAAAGCTTGCAAACAGTTTACAATAACTAATTTTTTATTTAGATTTCTTAGAATTTTTAGTGACTTGAAACTCGCACATTATTATACTAAAACTGAATGGGCTACACAACAAAATGTTCCAGAAATTCTGAATAAAAAGTTTTAAATTTTGATGAAAATTTTTTGAAGTTTGATTAATTTTTGTAAACTTTGTGCAAACCTTGAAACTTTTATTTACGTGATACAAAAATTTATAGGTAAAACCGCTGGGAGGCAGCCTGAACATTTTTGAAGTTTGCTAACATAACAAAAATTCTTTAAAATTTTCAATCTCACACCTACACTCTCACTTTCAATCTCAAATAAAAGCAAAATTTAATATTTTCATCTATTTATTTTTGATTTTACTTTTATTTCGCATTTGGGTTGCTCTGAAAATTTCAAATTTTATAAAGTAGACAAACTTAAAAAAACTAAAGGATTGCCGATGAATTTAGCGACCAATTTTACCTTTAAATACTTGTATCATGGATGGAACTATATTTTAAATGAAAATTATAAAAAATAAATAAATAAACATTAGCTGCAAACAACATCATTTTGAATTTTGCTAATATTTTATTGATCGCTGCATAACAAGGTAAAACCATTAAGAGGCAGTCTGACGTTTGCCAGCAAAATAATTTAAAAATTCCTGACTCAAACTCACATACACATTATCATTTTCAATCTCCAACAACAACAATTGTGAACAATTTAATTTTTTATTTTCAATTTTATATGATTTTAAAATGCTTGCAAACGTCAAAAAAAAAGATCATGGCCGACGAATTGAGAGAAAGAGTTTACCTTTCTGCCATGAAAAACAATCGCCGTTCGGAGTCGGCGTAAAACTGTCGGTCCCTCCGCTTTGTGTGACAACATCAAGGCGCACGCCACAAATCGGAGGAGAAGCTCGGCCAAACACTAACATAGTATGTGTAAGTGTCAATCTATTATTATTATTATGTATATCTGTAAATGTGACTGCATTGTTCACATGTTTTAAATTAAAATCTTGCAAATTTAAATAAGCGCCTGCGCGCAGGAAAATTAAAAAAAATATATACATACATATGTATAAAGCTGAAGTAGCGCACCCATACACATATAATCTTGAATTTGTAAACGGCTGAATAACCCACACGCATGCATACAAATGGACTCCTCATGCATACATACATACATACATACGTCAATACATCTGCATCAATAGCAGATATCCCAGAATGATCGATTGCACACGTTTACATACAAACATAATCGCACGCACAATACACAAGTCGATTGACAAGATTGAAAGCCATGCAAACAATCCCCACTGTATGTGTGAATACACACAAACAATTAAACTCGAGCCCACTCTCTTGGAGTGAGTGCCCTGTGCACTGAAAAAATAACACTTGACTCCAGCTGGTTGGCGCTTCGTGCTCGTTTTTTTTTTTCTGTTTCCCCCCTGAGCTCCCAATCTGACACTGTTGTTGTTGCTGCTGTTGTGAACGATGGCGCTTGTGCTGTGTGTGCTCCTCATCGTGCTCGGTATAACTTATTCGCGATTCTCTGTTATTACACTTCGATTCACATCGATTGAGATAAAAGAAACTGTAATTATTAATTTTCAGTTATTTGCCGCTGATATTCCGAAAAGTTCGCAACGAAATCGCATTACGGTCGGTGTCGATGAAGTATCGGGCAGCAAGTGAGAATATTTCGAGGCGCTGCAACACGAACGAGCTTCCTGCTGTTGGCGTGAAAGCCTACCGAAAACTATAAACCGGAAACGGAACTCAATCGCACACAAATAAGCGGCGATTTAAGTTAATTCAGACTAAAACCAGAAAAGAAAACAAAAACTAAATTTGTGTCCAATCTTCAATGAAAGTGAAAGCACACATACGAAACAGTCTGTGATGAAAGTGTTTAAATTTTAAGTGTGAAAAGGCAGTAAAGCACAACAAACTATCTTGGCCATTGTGAATGCCATACGAATGTGTGTTGACAGTGTCGCTAGTTCTATTTAAGGTTTTTAATTTTGACAAAAAATAAAAAACGAAAACAAATTTGTGTCTAAAAGTGAAGATGGCTGATCACACGCCAAAAGCCAACCTTGATTCTGAAGGTGGCCTCACCATTCCCACCATTTCGGCGAGCTTGTCCCACACGCATACGCCGCCACAGCAAAACGGACATCCGCCAATTGCCAACAACAATTGTGCGTCGCCCAATACGCTAAGCGACAGTTATCACCTGAACAGCGACAGTGGCAATGTTGTCGGCCGCAAAAACTCCCGCCTTTCGCTGCGTGGTTTCGGCCATTTTTTGCGTAAAAATTCGCGTCAAGAAGATGATCGTAAATACAGTTTGGCGCAGTTAACGACGTAAGTGTACAAACAAAATATGCATTTAAAATTTAATTATATTGATTATGCCAACAAGGTGAAAATAAGTGTTAAGAGGAAAGATTTCGTACCTCAGTAAGTAGAACATACCATGATAAAAACATAGCAAGGTAGAACCGTTCTCTCAATTTGTCGGCCATGATTTTTTTTTGAAGTTTGCCAATATTTTAAAATCATATAAAAGTGAAAATAAAAAATTGAAATTGTTCGAAATTGTTGTTGCTTGAGATTGAAAATGAAAATGTGTGTGTTGTTTGGAAACGTCAAGAATTTTAAAAGCGACTCTCAGCGGTTCTACCTTACTATATTTTTATCATGGAACATACTATATACATAATTGTTTTATTTTTTGTTTTGACGTGGAAAACGATTTTCGTTGTAATGACTTTTAAATACTTATTTAAAGTGAGGAGAGAAGAGTCTTTTTAATCGTTTGCAAAAATAAATCGTAAAAGAGAAAAGTTTAAGCTTAAACGGTCGGTATAAGAATGTTTGAACATTTTTAAAGGAATCAAAATAATGACATTTTTGAATGGCGAAAATCTTAAAGTATCAAAAAAAAAATCTTAAAGTATAATAGTACAAAAAAATTAATGGGATTAAAAAAAGAAAGAAAGAATAGGAATAAAAAATATTTCTCGCGAATTTGACTCAATTTATTCCAACTAAGTTTTGTAATTTGCATAGCCTAGTTTTAAAAATAATAATTTTTTTTTTTTTTTGAAAATGAAAAATTCAAATCCAGTGCAAATTTTGATTTTAAGCAATTGTTGATAACACTGGTTTACAGCAAAAATGTTCTATGGATGCCACTATCCAATTCCCATGTAGAATTGCTCGGTGATTCCGAAAATGGGGTTAATTTTTTTTATATGGATACGTTTTCGAGATATTTTCAATTTACCGTTATTCAGCTTAAAGCAAAAATTGGTTCCTTTTAATCACGTATATCTTACAAAACAATTCAATAATCTTAATATAAAGAACGACCAATGAAAGCCAATGAAATTCTCCATAAACCGCATATACATCACTTTCCGATAGGGCTTATAGATTCAGAAAAATTAATTAATCATTCCAGCTTTTTTTATTTTTTAATGAAAAAATTTTAAAAATCAAACTTTAACAGAGAAAAAAAAATTAAAAAATAACAGTTTCTGTGCCAAATTTTCGCATTCGTGCTAAAGCCTGTTCAGTTACAAAAACTATCACATTACTAATGAGGACAATCGACGGATGCATAAGAAATAATGAGTGGTCAATTGAAATTACACAAAGATTTTTCGTATGAAAAATGACCAGGAAAGAAAGTTACTCATACGCCACGTACACCTAAGTAGAACGTTTTTCCGCTCATTTTTCATACAAAAAAAAATCTTTGCGGATTTTCATTTGACCACTCATCCTCTTTGATTTTGCATATCACCGATAAATACTATGGCTCCGGCATAGTTTTGGTTAGGCCCTAAAATCGTTGTTTCACCGCCTTGGAAAAACGGTATATGACCCTTGTCAATGGGAAAAATCGCCAATTTACTCATAGATTTCGCACGATACAGAATGTGTACCTATACAAACGGGCATATGTACAATATGTATACTTACATATGTACATGCACTTCAACAAAACAGAAATTCGTTTTGAAATTTTCCAAAAATATCGCAGATTTGCATTCATTTGATATTTATTTTCGCCCATCAAAAGTTGAAAGAGTTTTTGGAACAAAAAAAAAAAACACACATTTCATTTTCGCTGTTTGTACGAGTACATTCGCATTCAAGTATTTACTCATAAATATGTATGTGCATATATATGTAAATATTTGATATTTTGAGAGGCAACACAAGCCGATGAAAAATGGGTTATTCCAGCTATGTATTGCAGAGTACCCAAAAGCAGAATCACAACAAAAATAAAAAAAAAACAGGCAGAAAAAATTGATTCAGCATTTTGAGGAAAAGCAAATGCGTAAAATTACGGATTAACAAATTTTTAAAATATAGGTATATTTATACATACGTTTTCAAATGGTTTAATGAGGCATGGCTCTCCCATTTTCGATGCTCCCAATGAGCACAACATTGCTGCAGTTTCTTAATTTTTAGCACACTTGCACATTTTTTTTTTTCATTTCCTCGAGCGATGAACGAATCCAGACCAACATTCAGAGTAGTTTCACCCCTTGGAAGAACTCACTCATTTTCATAGAATTTTGGTCTCAGTATCCCTATGTGGGTAAAATCTATTACATCAATAGCCGCCTAAAACGTATACTTTCCCTTGCTGTAACTCTTTTGATGTGTCCCACTTGGGATAAAAGTTGCTGCACGCGAAATTCAAGAAGTCGCTGGCTTTTCAAATTTCCCTCGTACATACATACATGCATATAGTTCGTTTTGTTTTTGTGTTATATTTGACTTTTTATGCATAGATCCTATCCTACACACCTGTATATCCCAAAATTTAAAAAATGGCTCACAAAAATGGTAGACTGCTTTTATAATTTATTTTTTTTTTTTATTTCACCCTTTGGATTTCCACTTGTAATGGGACCAATTTTCATCTTATGATTTGAATTAATGCTGTCTGCGTGGGGTTCAATTATTGTGTGTTTTAAATAAATAAATGTATCTGTTTATTACATTTCAAAAAGGAGGAGGTTTGCAATTTGGTGCAATATTTTTTTTTTATGTATGTTCCTCTATAACAGGGGTGGGCAAGGCCGAGGTCGAAAAGAACCACATGTAAATTCTAAATGCTACACAAAGAGCCAAAAAAGCAACAAAAGGAAAAGTTTTATTTTTAAATAAAATTATTATTAGAAATGAATAATATTAATTTTATTATTATTCTAATGTACGTAAGATAGATATTAAAGAAAATTCAAAATATCCATTTGGCCAAATTTTCAAAATTTGGTTTTACGTCAGTTAAAGCCGTTCGCGAAAGAGTTCTGTTAAATGTTGATTAGTCAATTGGTACGTTCGTTTAAAATCTACAGTAAAAAATGTCCAACAGCAAAATTCCGACGAAATGTCATCTGTTCTCTCACAAGAGAAACATTTGCAGAAACTTGCAAGTTCGACGAACAGCTGATAGAAATGTTGTTTACATTCAAAAGTATAAAATGGATGACGTAAGAAAACATATCGCGAAGTCTTATCTAACACAGTTCACTGACTAAACGAGTAATTACATACTTACTTCTTACAAGTTTAATTAGTCGCATTTCACTATTTTAACTTCCAATCCATCAAAATCAATAAAGAAATTTGCGCAAATTCCAACCAACTGTTTTTGATTAGCTGTTTTCTTGTTGGCGAAAATTTTTCCAGCAGAAACTAGCAGCTTTCCTTCAAAATGAAATGTCATTTTGCGCTCTCAATTTCCCCTACTTTCCACAAACACAAAGACCTGATAGTTTTTATAACTTGCAATGGCAAAGCTTTCACCCCTATTCTGGAACACTTTCGTATTCGGAGTTTGCTGCGAATCGTAGAAATGGTATGCAAAAAAGAATGTTTGCTAAGCAAAGGGCCGCATTTGCCCACCGTTACTCTATAACCTATTTTCCACCCCCGTAGATCCGGTCCTGATTGCGCATCTGCTTAAAGTGCAATTATCTTTCGGGTATAAGCTGTGTGTCTGCTTTTATTTAACCCAAATTGAAAAATAAAAATAAAAATAAAAAAAAAATCATGCGGAAGTATTTGCAAACAAAAAACAAAAACAGCAGCCAAACCGTATATTTCATAATTGTACATACATACTGTTCTACGTATACTTATGTACAAATGTGTAAGTATTTACTTACCCAGTAGAACCTAGGAGCATCTTACGATTGCTCTGTTAGTACTCCTTTGCGAGTTTACGAATACTCCCCATTGCTCTCTATGCTTCTGTGTATAAGTATGTAATTCTGTATACTCCTTTTACATGAGATGTCCGAGGGGGGCGAGTAATCCCTTTAAACCGATCTCCCGAAACGAGTAATAAAGAAATAAAAATCCGAGAAATCACCTTTATTGCTGCGAAATCAAGCAAAGAGGAGTACTCTTTTATCCTTCACATAGGGAGCATTATCTTCAAGTTCTAGTGGGAATGGATGAACATACACATCTGCAGTTCTGTATAAACTCAAAATAAAAACGAAAATTTAAATTAGCAAAACTTTTGTATAAAAGTGGATTTCAATCATTCAAATCTGCACCCCAAAAAGAAAATGTTGCGTCCTACATATCTACATACATATGTACATACATATATACACACGTGCATAAGTAGTATGTACTATGAAGCAATTTGCCCAATTTTTCATTTTGATATTTCTGTACGTTAAAAATATTTTACATAAATACTCGTACAATATAAAACATCTTTAAGCGTTCATACACACGCAGAAGTATACATGTGCATACATATGTACATACATACATATGTATGTTTGCATAACATTATTTAATTTGAATGTAACGCACCGCAATATACCGTGAATACACACATGCGAGTATATGTACTCCTATGTATGTACATTAGGGTGGTCCAAAAAGATTAAAGTTGGAATTTTAATGTGATTACCGCCTAGGATTGTTCTATATCGAAAAAATATACCTCTATTTTTTTTTTTTTTTTTAAATTAAAAAATATTTAGAGCACGCTCAAAGCCCTCAAAGTTTTTCACGTATTTTATATGGGAAAAAAACAACTTTAACGTAGAAATGGTATAGAATACTTGAAAACCAATATTTTTTGATCGGGAAACTCGGGTTCTCTTCAGGAGCCCTTCAATAATAATACCCAATTGTTTATTCAACCATTTTTTACACTAACAATTACAATTTTTATTAGTCGCCTCATTGCATTTTTTGGGGTTTTTGGCGGATCTATAAATTATAGTTACTATGAAAAAAATTTTAAATAAACAAGTGGATATTATTATTGGGAATCTCCTGCAGCGAACTTTATAGTAAACGATGGCATTTATTTTTTATAGATTCTTCTTTCGCATATTACTAAAAAAAACTTCCTGTAGATAGGCTCCTCATTGCCTCATGTATGCATCGTGTCGTCTCAATATCGACTAACCAAAATTATTCGCATAAGTTTTCAAAATACATACATGTATGTTTTTTGAAAGCAAACAAATAGTTAGCCTAAAAATCCAAAATGAACCGTTAGTCGACTAGTTGCTTCTGCACGATTATTTAGTTAAAAACTTGAAAGTAAGCGACCAGACGATTAAATAAATTCGACTATTCTTTTAAACAAGTCGATTACAAAGATCTCAAACAGAAAGCTTAGCTTTAAAGACGGGGCCATTTTTCATGCAATCAGACTTTCAAATGCCCTTTAAAGGTAAAATTTTTAATTTTTTTCTACTTTTTTGACCTAACATCAGCATGTAAAGAACATTAGCCCTGCTTTGATAACCCTAATGAAAGTTGCTGAGAAGATAACCATACGTCTGTGACAAGTATCATGGTTTGCCTGCCTCAACTTTGTGGTAATAAAGATTTTTTGATTTTTTTTTTTTTAAGATATGGGGTCTTTAAATATTTATTATTTAAATGTATTTTATTTGGAATATTTCAATCTTCATTTCCAGAAAAAGTTTAAAAATCATATATGTATACATATGTAGGTTATCAAAGCATGAAATGTAGATTTCTTTGCGCAATTACAGCAAATATTTGAGTTTAAAACTTTTTAAAAAGTTTCTTGCACACTATTTTCGGGCTTAAATTGCTTGCATGAAATTGGCTACTGTTTTTTTGAGACTTTGTTTATTCGACTGCAAATATGAAAAGGAGAAACTCTTCCGAAAATTTAAAGCGGTAATTTCTTAAAAACATTCACTTTTGACCTTTCTTCCAAATGAGCTTTTGCTTTATTTTCATAATAATAAAAACCAGGGACGTGAACCGGATGAAAAATTTGGTCGGTTCGGTTCAGCGGTTCGAACCGTTTTCACAATTTTGGATCGGTTTGTCAAAGCGGTTTTTTTGATCTTTGAACTCGGTGGGGGGGCTCGGTTCAGTTCAACGGTTCGGAAATCAAAAAAATAAAGAGCAAGTTTAAGTGTCAAGTGTCAAGTGCATGAGGTGGGATCGAAGTTCAACAGAAATGAAAAATAAGAATAAAAGTTGTTTGCATCAAGTTAAACTGACTGAATAAAGAGTTCCAGGTCTGCATTAGACCAAGGTAGTGAAAGTAAATGAAGTGCAAATTCCGCCAGATGGGAAAACAATTGATTGCCACCAGCATCCGTATAAGTTTGAACTTCTGCTCAAAATTGCATTGTATTACTTAACTTAATCCATGGTTTTCGACATCGATGTCATTTTTTCGACAAAAAATAGCACTGACAAGTCAAACAATTTCTCAAAAAGTTGGATTTCCCGCAATTTCTTATTTCCTGCCGCTAAATGGACTTCGAAAAAGACAGATTTGACGGGAAAAGAGCTAAATTGGCAGCCCTGGTCAAGTGCAACAACACGCAATTATAAGTGTAAAGTGTCTGTCAAATAAGATGCGTTGCCATCACATTTGTTATTGCCCTTTGGTAAACAAACATCGTATACTAGCAGACCCGGCGAACTTCGTCCCGCCCAAAATTTTTATATATTTTATTGAAACTTTTTGGTCCAACATTTTCACCAACAATTCACGTTTACGATTTCATTGGCACATTTTTCTGCTAAGATTAAGGTTTGGTGGTCATTTGCCGCTTTAAATAACCTAAGGAAAGTGTTATGTCCGTTCTTGAAATTCTCCAGTTGTGCGGCATTTCATAGCACGGTTATTCGCAAAGCGAAATAAATTTTTTCCTCTTCACTCCCTGGCGGCAACAATGACCCGGTTCTATAGTGAATGTCCTAGAAGCTTTACAGTATAGTAGGTGGCAATTTCAAAATGGGTGCGAATCATTGTTCTACAGAAATGCAATATACATATACTTATTTCAGACGAAATACCTTAAAAGTTTGAACGCATAATAATATTGGAAAATCACATCCATTGGGCCAATTGCAACGCAGGAGCGTTCGATATACTCAATGGTGCAACAGCTCGATTTAATCTGACCCTCACGGCCCCTTTTCTCACTTGGCTATTTTAAGTAATAGCTCGACTTGAGCACCACTTGGCAGCACGTTTTTGCAATAGTATTGCATACATATTTAAAACATTAGCCAAATCGGATCATAA
The DNA here is from genome assembly GCF_001687245.7 of Rhagoletis zephyria. Classification (NCBI taxonomy): domain Eukaryota; kingdom Metazoa; phylum Arthropoda; class Insecta; order Diptera; family Tephritidae; genus Rhagoletis; species Rhagoletis zephyria. Next base: position 134,175 of record NW_016157588.1, on the reverse strand, counting down.
ATAAGATTTTTAGTAATAACTCAACTACAGCGCCAACTGTCGGATTAAATTGTGAAACTAAACCATCCAGAGACCCACTCAAATACACAAAAAGTTTCGTTAAAATCCGTACAACCATTTAGGAGGATTTCACTCACAAACACACCAAAAGAAGAATAAAAAAATTCATTCAAAGATAGCTAAAGGTCGGTAGGTTTGTAGGCCTCACACCCCTTTTCAAATAGCCCAAATTTTCTCCATGAGTATGGGCTTGATTTCAACTATATACATATCTCCATACGAAGTTCCAGTACTGTACCATGAATACTTTCAGAGATATGCAGTATAAAAATTCGATTTATATGGGAGGTGCCACGCCCCCCTTTCCAACAGCTGCCCTCTTTCTTCATGAGTATGCGATTGATTTCGTATATCTCCATACCAAGTTCCAGAACTCTACCATGAACACTTCCAAAGATAGGCAGTATGAAAAATTCGGTTTGTATGGAAGATGCCACGCCCCCTTTTCCAATAGTTCCAATTTTTCTCCAAGAGTATGCGATTTATTTCGTACATCTCCATACAAAACTCTAGAACTCTACCAAAAAATTTCCAGAGATAAGCAGTATGAAAAATTCGGTTTGTATGGGAGATGTCACACCCCTTTTTACAATAGCTAAAATTTTTCTCCAAGGGTATGCGATTGATTTCGTATATCTCCATACCAATTTCCAAAACTCTACCATGCACACTTTCAGAGATATGTAGCATGAGAAATTCGGTTTGTATGGGAAGTGCCACGCCCCCTTTACATATAGATTTTTTTCAGCCTAAAACCATCCTTGGGACACGTGCGGCAGGTGGCAGTTTCAAAAAAATCGGTTCAGCCGCTCTCGAGCCTTGCGAAAACTAACAAACGGCTTTCTAAATATATATTAGTTGAGATATATTATATATTATAATTATATTTTGACAGTATCCGTTGTTTCTGATTGGCGCAAAAAAATCTTGCCTAGTGACGAATTCGCCCCTTGATATGGTCGTTACTTAAAGCTATTTATATTCGAAATTGCATGAAAATTGGAAAACAGGAATCTATAAGCTTATCCAGGCAAAAAGCTACCTACGTACCGAATTTTAAGCAAATCGGACCATAAATACGATTTCTTCGAACAGATCGGTCCCTGGTCCACTTCTCGGACAAAATGGATCATATATGCTAATATATGCTAAAAAGCCACCTACGTACCGAATTTTAAGCAAATCGGACCGTAAATACGATTTTTTCGAATAGATCAGTCCCTGGTCCACTTCTCGGAAAAAATGGGTCATATATGCTAAAAAGCTACTCACGTACTAAATTTTAAGCAAATCGGACTATAATAAGATTTTTTCGAATAGACCGGTCCCTGGTCCACCTACAAGAAAAAAAGTAAAATTTTTTAGCCTAAAACATGGTGGTTACCGAAAGCTATTTGTATACAAAATTTCATGTAAATCGGACCAGCCCTTCTCGAGATTACCTGTTACAAAAAAAAGGGACTTCTCTTTATATAATTAGTATAGATTTGACAAAAAGCAAAATGTGGGTAAATTTATCTATTGAAAATTGGTTGAAACGAACCTTTAAACCTTTAGGAAAAGTAGTTCGGTTTTCGGTTCCTATCAAACATTTGTGGAAAATTTCGGCTCGGTTAATGGTTCAGTTAATTGATAGAAAAAACCGGTTCACGTCCCTGATAACAACACTATGCAGGGAATGGAAGGTAACAACCTCAATACTTTCCCCAATTAGAACTTTCATGATTTCTTTCTTAAAATCTGTGCTAAAATATTTTTAACGGTTTCAGTTCAAGGTTTGGTAACACTCATTTTAAAATCTTAACACCCTTTCTGCAAAATTTCCCAGTAGGTATATTTCATAACAATCGGTGAATTTTTTGTTGCATTTTAAATTTCTTGTATGTAAAACCGGGATATTTAAAAGATATCTAAACATAGAGTTGTCTTTGTTTCGTTAGGCCGAGTTATATAGCAATTTAACACACTGATCAAATAAATCTCAATAATCTAAACTAATTGAACAATATTATCCTTAAGTTATGTTCACATTTAAATATTAACTCAATCAAATCTCGTTTTTTAATCACCCCATTTACACAGGCAAATCTCAGATTATTTGCCGTAAAATTTGTTGTGCTTGTTATTCTCAAATCTTAAGGAAAAGTTAAGTTTCTTCTCTGCGCCACCGTGTGCAGTTTTTTCTGCTATATTAAGCAATATACATATATTTTAACTTAACATTTTAGTTTACGTTTACATTTGGTATTTCTCCTCTTCTTCGCAAAAACAATCGATAATACTAGGTTGGACACCGAAAAGTTATCGATTGAATCTGAGATTATTTTGTAATTACAGATTAAGAAGGGACGAATTTTATATGGCTAAACTTTTTTTCTAATTACAGATTAGGGAGTTAAGCTCGAAAATGAGGATAATCTACTTATATGTAAACATAGTATTACCTTATATTTACATACATACATAGTATTAAGTATGTACTTGCGAAATAGCAATAATAGTTTTAAAGTGTTTGAAACTCGAAACTTATGTAATCTTATTAATCTTTTTTTTTTTTACAGGGAAGCGCTGCCGAGATTAGATAATTACAGAATATCAAAGCGTAATATGAAGAGGCCATCGATTGGCGAACTGCATGGCGAGCTGCAAGAACAGGTAAGCCAACAAAGCGTGTGAACTAATAAATTACAGTTTTTTTCTTCCTAATTCCTATTGTCAGTTATAATATTGATTTGGTTTAAAATCGGTATAATACTTTGCTGTTTCGAAGGAGAACAATTTAGTCTGCCTTCTCCCAAAATTTTTGTGGAACTGGTGGAGAAATCGGCCAAAGTCTCTTGGGCGGTTACAGTACCAAACAATAAGAATAAGGTCAGGTTTTTACAGCATTTTCACTCAAAATCTTAATCACCAAAATATGCTTGGGAATATATATTACTAGCTTGTGAACTAGTGCAAATCGCACACCATCTTCAAAAGAGTCACAACTCAAAATTTGGCATTTTTGAAATTATGCGCTAAAAATGTACACAGAGCTTTTATTTACCATAAAAGCTTCAAAGCTTGCAAAAAGTTCACAAAAATTAATTTTTTAAATAGATTTCTTTGAAATCGTTCAAGCCGTTTAAAATTACCGTTGATTTTTTTTTTTTTTTTCAATTTCTTCCATATAATAACGCATGAATAAATTTTATTTTTTATTGCAAAATCGCCCTATCTCAGTAAATGGTTTAAAAACGCTTTGTGCAAGCTCTGAAACTTTTATTTATGTGGTTTCTGTTAAAGATGAAAGCATTTTATATAAAAATTTTGAATTTCACTGCTATTATTTTACTCGCAGCTATATGTACTATGTATATATGTAAGTATGTATCAATTTATACCTATGCAGGGACGCATACGGGGAAAATTGTTTGGGGTAGCGGTACACATCTAAAGATAAACCATCAAAAAATAACGAAAATTCGCTACAAATAATACTATTTTTCAAATTGTTTGCTCTCCACACATACATTGCATGAATGTAATGCAAGTACATTAAATAAAATTAAAATTAAAATATAAAATGTATAATACTTAAACTTTTTAAGGTTTCATAAATTGCATTGTATTTACATGAAATTAACAAGAATTCAAAGAAATTTTAAATAAAAATTGTTAAACCAGAATTTTATTAAAACTAGATAAAATAGTTCCAAAAAAGTTTGTTGTTCCTCGATTTTTCAGCAATTTTTTCTATAATTCATTCCACTGTAGGAGTAAAGTTTTTTTTTGCGGCATGGAGTTTTGATGTTCAAACCCCATCCCCCCTTGGCTACGCCAATGTTCCTATGTATGCATTATGTACATTCGAATATCTTGAGCTGTTTATACCAGTAAAGTCCGGTAATCCTCATAACATTGGCCAGGCTGTGTCCACTTAAACGATTGCCAATTGCACTTCAGTTTATTTCGATTAATTAATGATTTTGTGTTTCTTATATATGTATGAATATTTACTTATACACATGTATGTGTGTATCTACATACATACTATGTACTTACATAGATATACATCTATATATAGTGTCAGTATGATTGACCTACACCTCACTGCTAGTTTCGATATTATTGATGTAAATCTTATAGATATAGCTTTTTTTATAACAAGTATTCAATTTTCGTTAGTTTTTAAATACATGTTGCTTAAGTCTTTTCAAGAGTCCTTTCCATTTGTTTTTTGTTTTTCTCTTTTACAAGAAACCAAATCTACGGTAATAGGTGTTTAAGTCACTAAGAGAAATTTAGAATTAAATAGTGAGTTTAAATCTATATACATATAATAAAATTGTAACAGGCCGATGTCTGTACATTATAGGTATTGAAAGAAAAATTAATATGAGGGGTCTTTATTAGAGCAAAAGAAGCCCAATCAAGAATTTTTAGTGAAACATTGCGGGTATTTGTTAGGTTTTTTTTTATATAAATCTTTATATTTAAACAGTCGCTTCGTAAATTGTTACAAGTTAACATTTACTGACGTTTGACATCAATAAATATACATAGTTTAAAAATAATTTATTTCAACAAAAAAGGTCATAAACAAATCATTTACTCAACGCTAAGTAGTCTGAGGATAACAACAATGCTATAGTGTCGTAAAATATGTAAAACAATGACAGCTGTCGCCACACCAGTTGCATTTGCTACGACTCTCACTCCCTTTAGAATTGCCGCGAATAACGTGTTTACAACTCTAAAAACATGCGTGCATATGTATATATGTATGTACATGGGGCATTCCAGCCTAACTCGGATAGCATGTGACTTTTGCATCACCGATTTTTTGATAACTTTTTATGTTACTTGTATAGTATCGAATGGGAGAAGATTTCCTGATTTCTTTTTAATTCTAGCCGTTTTCGAGATATCGATTTTTGAAAACAAAACTTTTTTTTAAATACATATAAGTTTTGGAAAAATGGCCGATTGGGTGCACTTTTTAACCGACTTCAAAAAAAGAAGCAGGTATCAATTCATCGAATACTTTTTTATGTATAACTTTGAACCTCGGTCAAACCGATTTCGATAATTCTTTTTTTTTTTTATCGAAAAGGTTTAGATCCGAATCATAGGATCATGAAGAAATTAACAGCACTCCAAAGTTTTTATATTTTCATTTTTCATTTTCGAAACACCTTTGCAATTATAATAATTTTAAAATTTTTAATATCAAATGTCGATTTCCTAGCATGATAATGAGATAACAATGCAGTTTTTTTCCAATTTTCGAATAACGAAAAAGCTAACCAATTTTGTGCAACTCAACGCCTGACTGACTGATACCACATTGAAAGTGGTTATCAAAAACTGCAACTCGTATGAGTGTCCAATTGTTTGATCAAACTTTAAGGAAAACGATAATAATTGATTGCGCGAAAGTGATTAATCGTAGCGTATTTAGTACTTCCCTAGCGTATTGCATCCCACTGTAATTATGCTGAGTATTTCTTCCTCTACAATGAATCTAGTGTTTCACTTTGTTATTAATGCATTTGAATTGACGCAGGCAGAGATCTTGGCACTTAAAAATTGGAAAAAAAAGAAAAGTTGGGGAGTGAGTGATAGTTTGTTAGAAAGAATGTTTAAGAAAATCGATAAGTACATGCTTTACATGAAAAATTTTACAGAAATGGGGGTTTGAAAATTTTTTCGATTGCATGTCCCAAAAAGGAAAACTTCCAAAAAAAACTTGTCCCAATCGGCCCATTTTTCGCTAATTTATGGGTGTTTTAAAAAGGAAATCGGCGAGCCTTCTCTTAGTTGGTACTATAAAATAAAAAGTTATGAAACAAGCTGAGATGTAGTGATTGTCAAAATTATACGTTTGTTTTGTTCTGATTGGCAATGAGTGTATAATTTGTTAGTCTAGTTTTTTTTTTTTTTGGGCTGGAATGTCCCACATACATACATATGTACATATGCACATACGAGTACATTGGTACAACATTATGTAGTTAACAAGAACATCAGCTGAGTGTTGTTGGTTGATAATAGCGGAGAATGCAGTAGTAACGGTTAGCGCAAAAAATAATCAAAAAAAAAAAACAGTTGAGATAATAAAAATAACAACATCGTTGTCGGTGGCAGCTTCAGTAATATCGAACATGTCATCAGTATGTTAAATGACTGACAGAACCAGATACAACCGGAAAGATAGCTACGTGTGGACACTTTTAGATGAGGAAAAATACAAACTAGTGGAATTGGAAACGTTACAAACAATTAAATTGTAAAAAAAACAAAAAAAAAAAACATTTGAAACGAAAAATCCACGACATTGAAAACCACTCCAATGTGACAATCACTATTTGAATTCGATACAATTACTAAGTACTCAGGTGATAAGCCAGAAGGGATATCTGTTGTCGCCAAAATTTATTGTACTCGCATTAATAATGATAAATTCAGGAAAAGTACTTAAAAACTATATTTTTATATTTTCTTTTTTGGAAAATTTTCTCATACATTATATTTTTTATTTACATAAATATATACATAGATAACGAAGTATGTAGAATAAACGGATTCTATAACATACAGATAATCTATAGAAACCCTTAACAACAAAACTTTTTCTCAACCGTTCTAAACCTTTTTCTCACGTAGGTTTTAAAATTTATCTGAAATTTAAACACAAATTTTGTTCTGAAAATATGTGCATGAAGAGCAGATTAAGATTAAGAGCGAAGATTAAGACCTACTTGTCGAAGTGGCGCAAAATAACTTAAATTTGTTTATAAATAAATTCCCGCATCTTTTTTTGCAATAGCTGGATGTTTTCGGTAATAAAGCAAGCTTTCTAAATACATATACAGTCTGTGTCGAAAATATGAATATCCTGACGTTTCTTTTTTTATATTTTCCATACCAAATTTTTCTTATTTTTTAGAAAAATGTAGTTAGTTCAACGGCAAAATCCAGCAGAATCGTTTTTTTTTCAATTTCGTAGAGAACTCGGGAAAATTCAAGAAATACCAAAAAATTGTCATCAAAATTCAAGCTTTTCAATTCCAGTTCTTACAAAATTTTTCAGTGTGCAGTTTTGTAGCCCATTAAATTTGCAAGTTTTAAGTCTCTAAAAAATTCCCGTTGTTTTTTGATAATTTTTTTTGTCAAGGATGTTTCACATTTTCTTCCATATAACGCATGAACAAAATCTATTTTTATCGTATATAGAGAAAATGCGCGACACCCTCGACCAAAAAAACAAATTCTCAAAAATCATCGGTACATTTTAGAGACTTGAAACTGGCACCCTATTATACTTAAAGGGCTACAAAATTGCATACACAAAATTTTTCTAAGAAATGGAATTGAAAAGTTGAAAATTTTGATGACAATTTTTTGGTATTGCTTGAAAAAATTTATTCTGCTTGTTTTTGCTGTTGAACTAAGCCGGCATAAAATTGTAGGTCCTTTTATTTTGTGTTGTAACATCAGGACGCACACCAAAAATTTGGGCAGAAGCTCAGCCAAACATGTAGAAAAAGTGCAAGCGCCAAAATAATATTATTATTATGTATGTAAATATGAATGTATGCATGTACATATGTATGTATTAATATCAATTGAATATCACATTTGTTTGCAGTATTTAAATATGTATTACCCTTTTAAATGCTAAAATTTTGAATAAAAAAATCAACTTTTTCATACTAAATACATAAATATAAATGCAATACCGTTTCAATTCCTTAAGGAATTATTGCGAAAGTATTTCATAAATGAAATCATTCAGAAAGAAAGCCGACGAAAAAAGCAGAGCAATCAATATCAATTAGTTTAGATTTATCACTCAAGTGCATGCATAATTGTATAAATGGATAAAATACATATATGTATAAATACATATGTATGTATACATTCTCGTAGATACATATAGATAGATAATTGTACTTGCAGACACATGCAAATGTATATGTACTCGTGCTAGGAACGTGAAAGATAATTTATTTGCAAACTAATTTAGCGGCAAATTCAATAATGTTCAACCGTTACTAAATATGTATGTATGTATGTATGTATGTGCAGTATTTAGACTGCAAACGGAAGAAAACACTTACACTCGCGCTTAGTAAAAAATATACATACATACATACACACATATGTACATATAGCGTACTCACTGGGTATGCACATTCCAAGCATTTTAGGCTCCCACAATTACAAAAACTTTTTGTTTTTTTTTTTTAATTGCGATCATTTAAAGCGTGTACTAAATTCCCCGGTGAACACAAACAAAAACAAATGACTAAAAATTAAACATACATATGTACATATACATGTATGTATGTACATGTGTGTGTGCTTGTACTTGTAAAGATGCGCAACAATTGTCATTTCATTGCTAGCCTGCTAATTTCCTTTAGCTGATTATTAGCACCACGTTGCGAATTAGTAGTGTATGTACGTGAAGTTGTAGTTATGATTATTATCACCAAAGCGCGAGTAGTACAAAAAAAACAAACCAACACACAAAACAAACAATAAAAATTAATATGTATGTAGATATGTATGTATATACATAGGTAACATGAGAATATTTGTTAAATGACTAGACGAATGAGTGTGAGAGTGATCTGGTCATGTTGGCTAATCTAATGATGTTAATCAAATTTCATTAGCAATGCGTTAATTAATTTAAATTTGCCTCAATTCCGTTACGACTAACTGGGTAATGAGTTATTGAAAATTTTTGCGTTGAAAAATTCATTGTTAGCACATACAAATACAAGTACTACATGCATACATACTTACATACATACATAGTATGTACAGACATGCAAAAATAGTACTTACTGTACGCAAACATCTACACGCGAAAAAATCACATGCCAAATTATAGTCTTATAAATGCACATATGTACATACATACATACAAATATACATATGTACTAGGAGCAGAACCTTAATATGTAATAAACCAAATGTCCGATACATATGTATCACTACACAGATATACATACTTATAAGTATAAGTATAAGTATAAGTATAAGTATAAGTATAAGTATACGTATAAGTATACTTACATAGCCCTCAACGCCGTACGTGACGTATGAGTAACATTTGATTTGTAAATCAAAGCTGTAATCATTTTATTGTTAGCAGTGATTTCTGTTGCTAAATAAACCGCTTCTGGACTTATTTTATATGGAATTTGAAAAAAAAAATCGAAAATTTCCATGAAGATGAAGATAACGATTTGCTAAATGTTATTTCGTTCACATAATTATTAATAAAATAATATTTTTAAGAACGCCTTCCTGAGCCAAAGCAGTTTTTTTTTTGTCCAATATTGATGTAGCTTCTTGCAAATATCTCTGCTAATTGTTTGACAATTTGTTTAGTTACTTTTTGAACATTCTTCATGCAGACAAAAATCGATAAATCGGTTATCCGTGATACATATATACATATGCATGTATTTGTGATTCTAATCTCTTTTTCTGCTAAGCGATTGATACCATCATCGATTTTAAGTGAATTTAGCTTAGTATTTTTGTAAATTACCGTTATACGGATGTATGTACTTACACTGAGCCAAAAGCACAATGGTTTTTTCAACCAAGTTATGTCTATTCATTCCAGGTCTATTTTATTGGTATTTGATTCTCAACTGTCGCTCCAAAAATAATAATATACATATATACTTTATTCTAAATTTCACGCTTACGCTGGCAAAAGCTAGTTTTAATATAATGAAGTGCAAGTTTGAAGTAGCCAGAACTTGTTTTTGTTTTAGTTGACTTGTTTCAGTCATTTTCTGTTATACGAAATATGTTCGTTAATTTATATATAAATAGAAAAAATTTGCGACACCTTCAACAAAACAAAAATAAACTTGCCAAAAATCAACTCCAAACTTGCACTTTATTTTACTAAAATTGAATAAGCTACAAATGTTTTTGTTTACTTGTTATATTTAATTGTTTATAAAAAAAGTAGCAGAAAAAAAATTGCTTTCATTGACCGACATAGAATATTTCATATGGTACCGCAAACAAAAATAATCCTTTTATTTGACAATCGAGTCGAATATGTATACATATAAAATTAAAATTAAATAAAAATTGCCAAAATTACTCCGAATATATGTAAATACTTATTTATCTGTTCAATTATCATTCATAAAATTTCTATGGGCTCATAAACTAACTTAAATACACTTAGTATATTTACAAGTAGTACATATGTATATGCATACGCTTATGTATGTACATATGTATGTATGTATGTATGTATGTATGTATGTGTATTTCCACATAAACAAGCTGTACGTCAATAAACGATTTGGTAAACAAAAATATTTTTAATAACAATTGAGGGAAGTGATTGAAAGCGAAGCAAAGAAAGAATTTCATACATAAAAGCACATTATGCGTTTCATTTGTAGTCTATTGAATGATTTAAAGGCTATTAGCAATAAATTGGTAGCTGCTAAATGCTCTGATTGAATACCCTTAATACTACAAACATACAAGCATATGTATGTATGTACATATGTATTTATCTTAGAAATTAGAGTTGTGTGGGAACAGCTGTGTGCAGTGCTGTTATCATTGAACCGAGAGTGAAGTAGAGAAATTTCGATTTGAACTTGAAAGCGAAGAGTTTAAAGTTTCACCTTGCTGGCATGTGTATGGCCCTGCGTGATTGACAGTGCTTATTATTTCTCGTAACGATAGCTTAAAATACTCGTATGTATTTTTAATACCACTACAATCCTTCTACATACCAATGTACAGTAGGGTAGTGCAAAACTTTTTTTTTCAGCCACCCCCAGAACTGAAGAATGTCGAAAGTAAGGGGACCCGTTTCTTTATGTTTTTAATTCTGTGCACATTAAACCGTGCCTCAGCTGGTTTGAAGTTTCCAAATATATTTTATATGGGGAAAATATTTTCATTAAAAAATAAAAAAAATTATTAATTAATTTGTCAGAAACGCCCTATCGGAAGGTGATGTATGTATATACGGTTTATGGAGAATTTCATTGGCTTTCATTTTCCGTATTTTATATGAAGATTTTTAAATTGGTTCATAAGATAAACGTGATTAAAAGGAACCAATTTTTGCTTTAAGCTGAGTAACGGTAAATTGCAAATATCTCGAAAACATATCCATAGAAAAAAAAGTTAACTCGATTTTCGGAATCACCGAGCAATTCTACATAGGAATTGGATAGTGGCGTCTGGAGAACAATTTTGCTGTAAACCAGTGTAATTAGCGTTCTTGGATTGGTGGGGGTGCAATAACAATATAAGCAATAAGGCCATGTGGTCTCATTTTCTTTTTGTTTTGGAAATAAAACCACATGACGTTATTACCAATTCAGAAGTGAAATAAAGTCATATTCAAAATTGTACAAATGAGTAATAAAGTAATAATTGAAATTACAACCGCTTCAACTAAATGTATTAATCATCAAATTATTTCGTCATAAGGGATATCAAATAGAGGCATTTTAAAACCCCGGTATTACGAATCCGCGAACGGAAACAAACTTTTTTTTTAATATTTCAAAAGTTATCTGTAGAAAATATATTCCGAACATTATTTACGATGTTAACTCCTGTCGGCACTTTTAAATCATGAAAACTAACAACCTTTCTTAAAATCTATTTTGGGTAACAATAATTAAAATATTTATGGTTTAAGTTTTCAAACTTCGGATATTCCATATGCAATATTTTTGCGCGCACAACTCCTTTTTGCCGCGCTTCAAAGTACCACCTCTAGACGTACCAATATCTCGGCTACGCTATTACCCACAGTGTAATGTGCGTGTCGAAGTTAAGTTTAGTGGTTCTTTGTTCTATATTGAATAAGCTTGATTGTTCCACTTTAATAAACAATACTCTATGTACATATGTATGTTTGTACGTACGATACTGAATTATTTAAATTGATACAAATTATTACTAATAAAATTAAATTTATAATTATTTATTTGATATTTGCGGATTTGTTGGAAAATAAATATATATACATACTTATGTATGTTTTAATTTTGCGATTGCATAACTAGGCGGGTTCACATTTGCTCGCTCCCGCATTCGCAACCGCCGCGTCCCGCTGCACTGCACTCGCGCCGCTCCCACCCTTCTCCGCAAAAATTGGTTTTATGGGTTTCCAAACAAAAAATTTAAAAAGCGCAATAAAACCATAATGGTTTTATTTCCATTTCTAGTTGGAAATAAGGCCGTATCGAATTTGTGGTTTTATTTTCAATCGGAAAGCGAAATTAAGCCATTATGGCCTTATTGCGTATGGCGTTATTGCACCCCAACTCTTGGATTAGTCAACAAATCGATTCCAATATGAATTAATAGCAACTTCACTCTTAGAGTAGCTATAGTAGACTAAATTAAAATTGTAGCACATTTGTGCTGGTGGCCGGCGTCCCTTATTGCTGTATAGCCTAAAAATGCTTTGGTCAACATTTAAAAGTCTTTATCTATATAGTTTTTTTTAACTTTTTTTGAGAACTTGTTCTTAAAGCCATCTGGGATACAACTTTGATAACTATTTTAAGCCTAAGAAGGTAGTCATAACTGGTACATCGACGGTTAAAGGTTGACCCGTGCATCGAAACGCGTGTTTGTGATCTAGAACCCAGAAGGTTCTGCATCGCTTCTGTGGATAGGATTTACCCCCTTTTGGGTTTCCGATCGCCGGAGCAACTAAGCTGCAGATAAATAGTTTAGCAGTTTATAGTCTGATTTCTATTATTGCATGTCTTCTTTCTTATCAAAACTAACATGATTTTGTACACTTACCTTAAGCATTTGAGTACTTTTAACTTAAATTTTTTTTTTTTTTAATTTTTTCTCTCCCACAGAGCATCCAAATGCCCGATCTGCCACCCGAAAGCAACAGCCACTCAATCAAACTGGGCTGGATAAATGGCGTCGTCATACCGTGTCTACTTAACATTTGGGGTGTCATGTTATTCTTGCGCCTTAGCTGGGTAGTCGCTGAGTCTGGCATATTGCAGTCACTCATTATAATCGGTATTTCGGCTGTAGTTTGCGTGATCACCACACTTTCACTATCTGCGATCAGCACGAATGGTGAGGTGAAGGGAGGCGGCGTATATTTCATAATTTCACGCTCGCTGGGCCCAGAGTTCGGCGCTTCTGTTGGTGTGGTCTTTGCATTTGCCAATGCCGTTGCCGCATCCATGAATACAATCGGCTTCTGCGACTCGCTAAACGATTTGTTGAGTAAGTCATACAACAAAAAAATATGAGTGTAAGAGTAGTTAAAAGTCGTTCCATCTTTTCATTTCATTCTGCAGAAAATCACGGCTTGAAGATCATCGATGGCGGTATTAATGATGTACGCATTGTTGGCGTATGCACCATAGTGATGTTGATACTCATTTGCTGCGTGGGCATGGAATGGGAGTCGAAGGCGCAAAATTTCCTTATCGTCACTATAGTTTTGGCTATTTTTAATTTCNGCTAAACGATTTGTTGAGTAAGTCAGACAACAAAAAAATATGAGTATAAGAGTAGTTAAAAGACGTTCCATCTTTTCATTTCATTCTACAGAAAATCACGGCTTGAAGATCATCGATGGCGGGATTAATGATGTACGCATTGTTGGCGTATGCACCATAGTGGTGTTGATACTCATTTGCTGCGTTGGCATGGAATGGGAGTCGAAGGCGCAAAATTTCCTTATCGTCACTATAGTTTTGGCTATTTTTAATTTCTTAATTGGCTCAGCGATTGGACCACGTGGGAATGAGGAAGCTATAGCAAAAGGTTTCGTCGGTTTCTCATGTAGGTTTTTTTTCTTTTTTTAATACAGGACTAAAATTAGAGTAATTGGATTGCCTATGTTTATATGTTTTTGATAGGGAGCAATTTCATGGAAAACTTTGGCGGCGACTACCGCTTTTCGGAAGGCGTTAATCAAGACTTTTTTAGTGTATTCGCAATCTATTTTCCTAGTGTGACAGGCATACAAGCTGGTGCGAACATTTGCGGTGACTTAAAGGATCCNTCTTTTAATACGGAACTGAAATGAGAGTAAATTGGATTGCCTATGTTTATATGTTTTTGATAGGGAGCAATTTTAAGGAAAACTTTGGCGGTGACTACCGCTTTTCGGAAGGCGTTAATCAAGACTTTTTTAGTGTATTCGCAATCTATTTTCCCAGTGTGACAGGCATACAAGCTGGTGCGAACATTTGCGGTGACTTAAAGGATCCTGGTGCGGCTATACCCAAAGGAACATTTTGGGCGCTCATGATTTCCATGTTTTCATATGCTGTGTTCGTATTGTTCGCGGGCGGGGCAGCTGCGCGTGATGCTTCTGGCAATGTTGCAGACTTAATTAACGGTACATTGATCAGTTCGGAGTTGCCGTGCAAGGTGAACTTGGTAAGTGCCTAAAAGTATGTATGTATGTATGTGATAAGTGTATTTTTTCTGCTATACTTAGTAGTATCACGTGTGCTTATAGTGAAACCTCGATATTACGACGTTCAAGTGTCTGAACAAATATTTCGTTGCATTTTTAGTAGTTTCATTACACTGCAGGGACGCTAAAACGACAGAAAAAACGTCGAGACACACAAAACTTAATTTTTGGTCTTAGATTACGGATCTGTATACCGCTTTTCTAGATCAGCTAATTTTGCATTGCGAATGAAAAAAATTCAAATTTAAAGCCCTGTAAGCAGCTCTCAAGAAAAGCAAAAACTCCATATAAAATGACGTACAAGAAATGGCTAAGAAATTTTCTTGAGTCAAATTTCCTTAAGGCAGTACGCAGCTCTTAAGAAATTTACTACGCTTTCTACTACGGTTTTCTAAAGTTTTTTGTGAAAAAAGGGGACAAGGCAACCCAGGTTTGCAACAGAAATATATGCCCGTTCCATTATTTCTTGAGGAAAGAGTGGGGCAACAGGCTGTGAGGTATCAAAAATGTCAAAATTCCTTGGACACACGCGAAATAATGGCAATTTTTTCTTGACCGTTTTCTTGAGAGCTGCATACAGGGCTTTAACATGGAAAATGTTACTCATACGCCATGTTGTCTAAATTGTGCTTGGTGACTATAATGCCAGCGTATGCAAAGAATGTTTTTTTAGTCCTACTGTGGGAAACTTCAGCCCTTCACAAGCACAATGCCGCTAACATCGGCTAGAATCACAACTTGGTTACAGCTGAAGTCACAATTGCCAGTCGATAAATTAATGCTTAAACAAGTAAATAATTTCCTGGATATATGTATGTAAATGAGCAATGGAATTATATCTCTCTATCTCTTTGTACCGCTGCGAAAGAGGTGATTGGCTCCTTCCGCCCACGCAGCATAACGAATGACAGAAAATAAGGCAGCTATCCAATGGTCTCAAGACCGGAGCTGGTAACTGCAGAAACGAATATGGAAATCTGGACGTCCGATACATGAAAGCTACACTTCTCAACCTCTTCTTTTGAATGTCGACACCAGTAGCGTATTGAACGAAGAAGAACCCAGCGTCTACGATGTCATGTCTATATTTGGTATCACCTTAAACCAGCGATGGGCAGAGAGAGCTTTTACTCTGCGTGCGTCTATACAAAGTGTATAGAAAGCTTAAAAGAGATTTGCCCGCGGGCAAGGCGTTGCCCATCACCGCCTTAATCGAATGAGACGTTCAGGCAGGTTCTGCAAGTCACTTCCGAGTGAATTTCAATCCCAGCCGATTTGGATTCAAATCTCAGATTCGATTGAAATTCTCTCGGGAGTGAATTGCAGAATCTGCTTGATTAAGCACAATTGAAGTGACGAAAATATAAATACGGAAGACATTTTAGCATTCATTGGCTATTTCCCTTTGGTTTATTTAATGTTTATCACTTTTTTATGAAAGTGTAGCCTGTTATCTAACAAAAACCATGTAAGTAAAAATTTCAAACTTTGTACAAAAATTAGCAGAGTTCGACAGATTTTTAATTAGATCTTCTAGAAAAATTCCGAGTATGCAGCTTTGTAGCTCATTCAATTTTATTATACGAAGTGCAAATTTTAAATATTTAGCTAGGACTTACCGCTGATTTTTGGTGACTTTTTTGTGGAAGATGTTGATGGTTTTCTCCATAAAAAAAAAAATCTAACATACTTTGTATTGAAAGAAAATGCGTGAACAAAAAATTGCCAAAAATCAACGATAAGTCCTTTATTATACTAAAATTTAAAAAAAAACTGCATACTCTAAAAAGTTCTATAAAATCTGAAAATCCTTGGATTAGGCACTCGTGATAACGGGATTTTAACCATCAACGTATTTAGGCTTTTAGTTTGAAACTTCGTAAAAGAAAAGTAAACGATTTCACGAGTTTTTTTGTTTTTCTTTTGAATATTTACAGACCTGCAACTACGGCCTCCACAATTCCTACTCCGTTATGCAATTGATGTCTGTGTGGGGTCCTCTCATCTATGCCGGCTGTTTCGCTGCCACACTAAGTACTGCACTCACTAACATCCTTTCAGTACCACGTCTTGTACAAGCTTTGGGCATTGATCGCATTTACCCCGGGCTGATTTTCTTCTCCAAACCCTATGGTAAGCATGGTGAACCCTATCGCGGCTACGTGCTGACCTTCATCATATCGGCTGGATTCTTACTGATTGGTGAACTGAACGTTATTGCGCCACTCATTTCCAATTTCTATTTGGCTTCCTATGCCCTAATCAATTTCTGTACGTTCCATGCGTCGTTCGTGAAACCGCTCGGCTGGCGTCCAACATTTAAGGTAAGTCAAAGCACTCCTCGACGTGAATAACTCTTGTCTAACTTATGGATGGAAATCTCCGCGCTGCTTTCTCGACTCCCCCTTATTCTTATTTCAGTATTACAACACATGGTTAAGTTTATTCGGCTTTATACTTTGCATAGCNGCTCTTGTCTAACTTATGGATGGAAATCTCCGCGCTGCTTTCTCGACTCCCCCTTATTCTTATTCCAGTATTACAACACATGGTTAAGTTTATTCGGCTTTATACTTTGCATAGCCATTATGTTTTTGATCGATTGGATATCATCGCTCATCACATTGGTCATAATATTTGCTCTCTATCTGATCGTTATGTATCGGAAGCCAGAAGCTAACTGGGGCTCCTCAACACAAGAGCAACAGTATAAGGCCACACTTACTGCGGTGCACCGGCTGCAAAATGTTTCCGATCATGTCAAGAACTACCATCCGCAAATTTTGGTGCTCAGCGGTGATCCAAGCAGTCGCCCACCACTAATAGATTTCGGCAATATGCTGACCAGACACAATTCGCTTATGTTCATAGGAAATGTTGTACCGGTAAGTCCATTGGAATTTAATTTCCAGTGCAGTCGAGAATCGCTTGTAACTTTTAGCTTCGATCTTAGATGAGTATGGGTTATAAGAACCGCTTGAGTATCATAAAGGATGGTCAGAAGTATTTAGACGCACGCAAAATTAAGGCTTTCTACAATGTTATTGATGGTTTATCCATGGAGGAGGGTGTCAATGCACTCTTAAAATCGACCGGCTTCGGCAAATTGACGCCCAACATTGTATTGATGGGCTATAAAACCGACTGGGCTCAGTGCAGGCGACAATGTGTGGAGAGCTATTTCAATATTTTGTAGTAAGTATTTCTTATACATATGTATGTACATATGCCACTCGTATCCATATATATTTATCCAAAACGATATTTTTACCCTCCAGCAATGCTTTTTCGCAACGCATGGGTGTCGTCATCCTACGTCTACCGAATGGTTTGGAATTTTCCGAACTCAATCCGGAAATTCCGAGCAATGGTAGACATGTACACAACGCAAACGAATTAGGTTACACTAATGCGCTAGTGCCAAGTGCGAATGCTGCTTCAGAGTTGCTGCATGTGGACTCTAATTTGAATCTGGCAGGCATTGATAGCACCAATTCATCGTTTATGGTTTCGCATACGCCATCGATGCCCAATATGACAAGTTCCCGTAAATATACCGTAAGTCAAGGTGACGGTATAAAATACCTAACGAAAAGTGGTTCCGAAGTGCCAAAGGATGTGCTCGACGCAGTGACGGTATTCCTACGCAAACAACCTAAGGGTACAGTTGACGTTTTCTGGCTTTATGATGACGGCGGTAAGTGGCGCCAACCCGCCTAATACATATACATTTGGGCTGGGAGTTCTATTCGGATTTTTTATTTTAATTATCAGTATAATCAGGATGTTCGAATATCTGAATAAAAAATCCAAATATCCGCATATCCGAATAGTTTGTAGATATCCGGAAATTCGATTCTAAAAGTTAACAATAAAATGGCAAGGATTATTCGTATACACGAATATCCGAATGGTCTCAGCCTTATCATACATATGTACATACAGTATCGGTCATATCTATACCACGCCATTTCAAAGTGATATTGTGTGCCACTTATGTTTATTTATTTATTTTTAGGAATTTTCAATTAAAATACAGTCCTTTCTCTAATAAACCCCATATAAACCAAAGTTTAATAATTTGTAGAAAACTTCAAAAAAGTGCAACAAATTTTCACCTAAGTTTCAAACTTTTTTCTCCGAAGTGTTAGAATTTTTTCGAGTACACAGTTTTTTAGCCACTGCAATTTTAGTCTGATAATGTGCAAATGTCAAGTGTCTATGAATTACCGTTAATTTTTTTGAATTTTTTTTGTCGTATTGGCCTCCATATAATGAATAAACTCAATTTATTTGTATATGGAAGAAATCCGCAACACCTTTGGCGAAAAAAATTCTAAAAAAGCAACGGTAACTTTTAGCAACTTGAAACTTGCACATTATCAGACTAAAATTGGTTGGGCTATAAAACTGTGTATTCAGAAAAATTCAAACACTTCTGAGAAAAAAGTTTGAAATTTAGGTGAAAATTTGTTGCA
>NW_016157588.1:72113-114113 GCF_001687245.7 Rhagoletis zephyria | reverse complement strand
CACTTCTTGAATAAATTACAATACAGGAAAAAGCCATCTGACTTCCAACTAATGAAAAGATAACTGTAAAATGCAAAACTGAGAGTGAGTGCAAAAGTGTAACATCTGCCTTAATTTACATTTTTGCCTGCTGGTTTTATTATTGCTGTTGGATTGACTTCAAATCTTTGTGAGATAGGGAGTAGGGGTGTACCAATAAGAATATACAACAAAAGTATGAAAGTCGTTAGAACTATGAAAGATAGCGGTGGCTGAAATAAAAAGTGTTTAATCATGTTACAGTTTTGCTCGTCACTGTACATACATGTGGGCTGGGAGTTCTATTCGGATTTATTTTTTTTTTAATTATCAGTATAATCAGGATGTTCGAATATCTGAATAAAAAATCCAAATATCCGCATATCCAAATAGTTTATAGATATCCGGATATTCGATTAACTTTTAGTAACAATAAAATAGCAAGGATTATTCGTATACACGAATATCCGAATGGTCCCAGCCTTATCATACATATGTACATACATATTTCTCTGTCGTCCTGAGGTAATTTTTTTTCTTCATTTATGTCACTCGACAAAAGGTTTGACCATGTTACTGCCATATATACTTTCACTGCGTTCAAATTACCAAAATTGTAAGCTGCGCGTATTCGCGTTGAGTCATGGAAAAGATGAGGAAATGGAGGAGAAAAAGTGAGTAAACACTAATTGAAAAAATATAAGTAATTTTTAAGCGAAAAACAAAACCGACTTCAATTCTCATATACAAATTGAAGATTACCGTTCTTTTCTTCATGATCCAATGATCGGATCTAAATTAAATTAGTATGGGACCACCTCTGAGGTACCAAAATTTCCTTTATAAAAAGAATTAAAGCCATCGGTTAACGTAGTCCAAAGGTATGAGGTAACATACATAAAAAAAAAAATATTCCGACGAATTCCTTTCCTTTTTTTGAAGTCGGTTAAAAATTAAAGTGAGTAAATTGTGAACATAATTACTCACACGTGCTCTTTTTTAACTTCTCTTTCCACAGCATGGCCAATTTGTTAAAGAAGTTCCGTATTAAATTTTCCGAGCTTATAATGCTCAAGGGTCTGTCTACGAAACCGCGCGTGGATACGCTGTTTAAGCACAGACAACTTATACAAAACTATTGCCACAATTCTGCCAATGAGATGCGTCATCTCGAAGAAGAGCTTCACTCATTGGAAGAGAAGACGCACCGCCAGCTGCGCATTCACGAGCTTGTTGTAGAACACTCATCGCAGGCGACACTCGTTGTTATGTCTCTGCCAATGCCGCGAAGAGTATGTGTAAACGGAAACTTAATATTTTCACTTTTTCTTAACATTCCTCTAATTTTATTCACAGGAAGCAATTTCGGCGGCGCTGTATATNTTCACACGTACTCTTTTGTAACTTCTCTTTCCACAGCATGGCCAATTTGTTAAAGAAATTCCGTATTAAATTTTCCGAGCTTATAATGCTCAAGGGTCTGTCAACGAAACCGCGCGTGGATACGCTGTTTAAACACAGACAACTTATACAAAACTATTGCCACAATTCTGCCAATGAGATGCGTCATCTCGAAGAAGAGCTTCATTCATTGGAAGAGAAGACGCACCGCCAGCTGCGCATTCACGAGCTTGTTGTAGAACACTCATCGCAGGCGACACTCGTTGTTATGTCTCTGCCAATGCCGCGAAGAGTATGTGTAAACGGAAACTTTAATATTTCACTTTGTCTTACATTCCTCTAATTTTATTCACAGGAAGCAATTTCGGCGGCGCTGTATATGTCTTGGTTGGAGATGCTTACAGCCGATATTAATTGCCCCGTAGTCCTGGCGCGTGGTAATCAAACGCCAGTTTTAACCTTCTACTCGTAGTTGCAGGGAGCGGTATACACAACAACCACCAATGCATTTTTACTACAAAACGCAAAAAAATAAAATAATGAATTGTAGTTTAAATTCTTGCTTGTAGTATTATTAGTTTGTATGTAATTTGTTAAGCTCAGCCGTTTGATGAAAAACAGAAAAGGAACGAAATTATTAAAATTTTGCGACGAAAATAAATAAAAAAACATGTGTATTTGTTTTAATTCCTCGCTTTATCAGTTCATTTATTTAAAGGTTTATTAGATAGTGTAACACTTTGAGGATTTGAAGTAAACTTATTTTTTGATTAAATAATGTTAAAGGGGAATTATGTAATGGATACTTGACATTAATACAGTATATTTAAAAGCTTTAAATGACATAGAATTTCTTCGGTTAAAGATTTTGGAATTTCCGAAGTCTCTTTCGTTTGGCGTGACATCATTTTCTGTAGACGCTTTCAAAGTTTAGTAGTAGGCGCGCCGTGGATTATTCTGTTTACGAAATTATAAAATAATAATAAAAGCTTATCGCAGTAGAAGATCAAACTTTTACCAATGGATTAGGACGAAAGCGATAGGCCAACATCATACGTTTGCGATAGGCATCATACTCATTGTCGCACTCCTCTGGCGTAGCAGCACTGGCCACACCCAAACCCTGATTACCGTCTCGCTGTGGCGCTCTGTGAAATTAATGTAATGGGTTTATGCATTGTATACTTATATACGAGTATTTAAAAAAATAGTTAAAACTTCTCTTTTCTACCATATTTGCGATATGCTGCTAAAATGGGAAGAAATATTTTTTTTAAAGAATCATAACTGGTAATAAGAAGTCAATTATTTACAACCATGTGGAATGCGAACGGTTTAGGTTCCGACGTGATGGTTCGCCTCAAACGACTTCAAAAGCATAACTCCACCAAAGGAATATTATGCTCTCAGCGTGATTGAATGGTTGTGATTTTTGAGCTCCTGTCAAGGTGTACTCTTGGCAATCGGTTTGAAATAGTCTTTTACCCAGAAATGTCAATCGTAAAACAGCTGTGTTCTATTGCTAAAACGCAAGACCACATACACATTTTGGCGTTCCATAAAATATTATTGAAGCTGTGATGGCAAATGTTGCCACAGCCAGACTTTGCCGCCAGACTGCCACTTTTTTCGGCACTTTAAAACCTTTTATGTGGAATAATTTGTCATTAAGTACGGCACAAATGAATACTTTGTGCGNGCCACTTTTTTCGGCACTTTAAAACCTTGTATGTGGAATAATTTGTCATTAAGTACGGCACAAATGAATACTTTGTGCGGTCTCCCGCCAATAAGGGCAGGTCCTTGTGCAAACGTGGAATTATGATGTTTACCGAAAGATGGCGAAAGGTCATTGAACAAAGCGGAAAATGTATCATCGATTGGTCTTCGATCTTTATATACATATCGTCGTTTAAAATACAAAACCGCGTATTGTGGTTCTGGAAAACCTCGGGTGTTTTTTTTCAAAGACTTAACATGTGAAGTTATCTCTACCTTATTAATACCCTGCTCTTTACTTATGAACAATCAATATTAGTAATGTGTTTATTCTTCCTATACTCACTTATTTACTGGATCCACAATACCGGCGCCATCGGTACCCAAGCCCTGTCCCTCTTTCCAGCCTAACTTCTGCAACATTTGAAACCCGATATTATCCTCCTTCAGCTTGTACTCCTTGTAGTCACNAAACATGTGAAGTTATCTCTACCTTATTAATACCCTGCTCTTTACTTATGAACAATCAATATTATTAATGTGTTTATTCTTCCTATACTCACTTATTTACTGGATCCACAATACCGGCGCCATCGGTACCCAAGCCCTGTCCTTCTTTCCAGCCTAACTTCTGCAGCATTTGAAACCCGATATTATCCTCCTTCAGCTTGTACTCCTTGTAGTCACTCAAATCCGGTTGACGATTATTCTTTTTGGCTTCATACTGTTCCATGAACTTTTTCAGTTCTTCGGGAGGCAAAAAGTCACCAATATGATGTTTACCCTCGCTTTGTTTAGTCAAAGCTGTGGCCCAGAGTTGGGTTGCTTCCATCTCAGCGCAACGCAGTTTGTGCTCCCAAGTACCACCGTCGACGTCTTCATCAGAATCGTACTCGTATTTAAATTTGCCACTACGTGCTAGTCGATCGATTTCCTGTCGCTTTCGCATCATATCCTGATAGAGTAAATTCACTTTATAATGCTCTTCGCATTTTTTCCAGTCCTCCTCATTTAGATTTGTGGAACCATAGTTCATTCGTGCATATTGCAACAAGGCTGGATCATTACGCGTTATGGCCGAAAGCATGGGTTTGTTTTGATTCGCAAATGAAGTTGGCACATCTACAACGGAAAGTAAGTCTAAAGAAAAAATTTACAGAAACCTTACATATTTTAATTGCACTCACTTGACACCGCACTTGCCGTGGCCCCTGCTGCACTAGTGGAGGCCTCCACCTTCTCACCCCAGCGGCTTTTCCGCTGCTTCTTACGCTCCTGTCGTCGAAGCTCCTCCAGCTCCTCTTCGGCTTCCCGCTCCTGGCGCTCTTCTTCGCTTAACTCATTGCGGCACTCAATGCGACGCTTCAAATTATCACGATTGCGATCTAGCATGCCTCGCATATATTCATCGTCCGAGTCTACATCGCCGCTTATGGCAGACTCGGGATCATACTTGTCTGCAAAGTCATGTTGATTCATTTCTTGTGGTGATAATTGCTCATGCCGCTGTTGTTGTTGCTGTTGCTGTTTCTGCTGACGTTGCTGTTGGTGATAAAGGTAACGCGCTTCCTGTTGATGCTCATGCGGACCTCCACTTTCACTGGATTCCTCATCCATTTCTAGTGAATCGTGATTGTCGGAGCGGTCCAACGGTTCTCCTTCAGCCTCTTGCTGCTGTGATGGCGATTGTTGCAATTCTTGCTGAGCGTTTTCCTGCTCCCGGTGCAATTGGCAATAGCGATGCTCATTCAATTGTTGCCGGTAAGTGTGGTATTGCTCGCCATTTTTTTCAAAGAGAAACCTAAATTAAAATTTTAATAAAATCGGTAATAAAAACAAATATAAAGTAAGCGAAGAAAATTAAATTTTTTTGTATATTAACGGTAACGCTGACGGTAAGGCGGTAACATTTTACTTATTTTTGGTGTGTGCTTCAGTTAGTTTTTTTTTTTTTCTTTCAAATGTTTCTTCGTTTCTTTGCTCCTTGGCGTACATAACTTTTTCCAACGCTTTAAATCCATAATTGCCAATTTCGAATACTATTGGCTGTAGCATACATAGCGTTGGCCCATGACACTTAATTATAGTAAATCCTATGCACATTGACTTATTGCTGATTTCTGCTGAAATATCCCTGCTGGTTTCTGCTGTTTTTTATGTTCCATCCAACGTAGCGAGGTTGTGGTAAATTCGTTTTGCATTACAAATGTGCTCAAATTCAGTGTCAGGCGTTTTGAAACTGTCCAAAGTCATTTAGCTAATTTTTTCCAACACCTCAAAATCGGTCAAATAAAATGAAATTGAAGCCTGTTACAACTTCGGCATTAATGTTAGACAGCTACTAATTACAGAGACGGTAATCATTAGAGTAAAATAATTTTAATCATTATTTAATGATTTATATTTTTTCGCTCGAAAATAATAATTATTATTATTGATATTTTTTTTTCGCTCAATGGAATGAATATTATTTGATTTTTATTTTTTCTCGATCACAAATAATGACTATTTTATGATTTTCATTTTTTCGCTCTGAGATAATAATTATTTATTAAATTTTATTTTTCCACTTAAAAGTAATGATTATTTATAAAATTGAAAAGGCTATACAGACGCAACTTACTGAAATTTTGACCTGAAAACTTTGGGACTTATTTCTTTTATTATAGTGTCGATACCTCTGAAAAGGATACAACGGAAATCATGCAGTTATAGCTTTTGAGTTTTTTGAACTATCATTATTAAGTGAAACAAATAAAANTAACACCTCAAAATCGGTCAAATAAAATGAAATTGAAGCTTGTTACAACTTCGGCATTAATGCTACACAGCTACTAATTACAGAGACGGTAATCATTAGAGTAAAATAATTTTAATCATTATTTAATGATTTATATTTTTTCGCTTAAAAATAATAATTATTATTATTGATATTTTTTTTCGCTCAATGGAAATGATTATTATTTGATTTTTATTTTTTCGATCACAAATAATGACTATTTTATGAATTTCATTTTTTCGCTCTGAGATAATAATTATTTATTAAATTTTTTTCCACTTAAAAGTAATGATTATTTATAAAATTGAAAAGGCTATACAGTCACAACTTACTGAAATTTTGACCTGACAATTTTGGGACTTATTTCTTTTATTATAGTGTTGCTACCTCTGAAAAGGATACAACGGAAATCATGCTGGTATAGCTTTTGAGTTTTTTGAACTATCATTATTAAGTGAAACAAATAAAACTCAATAATAATTCTTATCCCTGAGCGACAAGATAAAATTCATAAAATAATCATTATTTGTGATCGAAAAAAATCACGTAATAATAATTATCTTTGAGCGAAAAATTAAAACTGAAATATTAATTACTATTTTTAATCTTTATTGGTTAAACTCAAAAAATAAAAATCATTGTAAATTACAGTGGGACGTACGAACACAAATATGTGAGTGTAGTTAAAATTATTTTACGACGATTACAACTTGTTGATATTTTTGGTTAAAATTTAAAAAATAGTCATTATTTTCCGTCCCTGACTAATTATAAACTTAAACCCGTTGGCTACTATCGCTCTAGATTTAAAAAACTCCACAGAGCCACACTTTGTACGGGCTAATGACATTGATTGTACCGAATTTAAAATCCACTAACGATAAATAAAAATTTTAATGCTTTCTTCGCATATTGCTTTTCAAAATAAAATCGTAATTACTAATAGAAAAGGCTAGAGAACGCAAATAACAGTTACCACTTTCAAGTATTCGCGTAATAAAATTTGAAACTTAGATTTAAACTGTGACTGTGTGCGGATTAATCGAACAGCACGAAAATTTTGTTTCCTTATGGCCGTGTATTCGGTCTCAATAGAGCAGATATATTTGATGTATGTATTTCTTTTTTTCTTCAATCCTTCTTTTATTTTTTAAACTACATAATATCTAATATCTTTTAATAAAATTAATCTGAAAAAAATTTAAATTAACTTAAAATAAAATAAAGTAAACTAAGTTAAATTAAAATAAAGAGTTTCAGCAATTTTTGGAAGTTACCCAGGTCCTACTGTGCTGTAGTACACACCTCTAACCCCTCGGCTACATCTACCACCCCATTTGTTTGAAAACAATTTGCAGTTTTCGGCGGTGTTGTTATCGAAAATGCGGCTAATCTATTTACTGTAGATATGTTAAAGTTAATTTCCGAGAAACAATTTAATCATTTTGTTTAATCAGATTAACGTTGCAATCATTGGTCCAGGCTATAACTATTATTTGCGATCTCTGGTTTAAGCTATGTATGTTCAGGAACTGATTAATTTTATTTGCTTAATATAATGAAAAGTATGCATTCAATAAATTATAAGCCAGCCTNTCTATTTACTGTAGATATGTTAAAGTTAATTTCCGAGAAACAATTTAATCATTTTGTTTAATCAGATTAACGTTGCAATCATTGGTCCAGGCTATAACTATTATTTGCGATCTCTGGTTTAAGCTATGTATGTTCAGGAACTGATTAATTTTATTTGCTTAATATAATGAAAAGTATGCATTCAATAAATTATAAGCCAGCCTAGCCTGCCCTCATCAATAGAGAAACGTAAATACCACACAAATCGATTCGAGAATGGGTCTATCGATTTTATGCGAANGCCCTCATCAATAGAGAAACCTAAATACCACACAAATCGATTCGAGAATGGGTCTATCGATTTTATGCGAACTTGTAGTCAAATCAAATAAATAAGTAGCGTCAACAAACTTTTATTGTGTTCTGTTTTTCAAGCCCCTATTGTAGGTCATTGCTGCGCCGCTACCTTCTTATGTACTCATCTGCTACGTGGATATGTATGTATGTCTATATCTTCTACTAAACTTGACTCGAGCTTTAATTTAGCATAGCTATAATGTACCTCTTTCGGTTCTACTTTTTTTATTTTCTTCCTCTTCTTCTCTTCAATTGTGTACCGCAAGCAGAAGAAACAGAATAATACATTGTATGTACATGTGTTTGCAAAAAAACAAAATTTACCACATTGTCGAGTGCAAATCGTTTTTATGGGCACGTATTTTATCTTCATAACCATCACCATTTTCGGCAACCAAATCGATTAAGTGTTCAACAGTAGTTGGTAATTGTACGCGCGAGCAACTGTGGTCATTGTTGTCTGAAAAAACTACATAAAATCCTTTAAAATCAAGCTTTGCGTAGAAGGTACCAAAAAATTTATGTATGTTCAGGAAGGCACGCGGCCAAAAATACAAGTGTATGTATGTATATATGTAAGTATGCAATATAATACTTTGGAGAAGTTAGAAAAAAGGTGGAAATAAGTGAAATTAATGAAAGCGCATGGAGAAGTGGCTCCAATCATACCATTCGTACATTTCAAAAGAGCAGAAAACGAAGTCGTAAAACTGGCTATTATAAAATGTCTGCAAGCATGGAAGCGAAATTTACATATGTAAACCACTTCTCTTTTCGCTTGAAGTCGGCTCTATCGCTTATGGAAAAATTAAATTATATTCAACTCACTTAAAAATTTGATTTAAAAGCATTTAACTCGCAAAGACAAATTGCACTTATGAATGGAATATAAGTATATTTCTGCTTCGCAGTAAATTTTTGTATCATGCTTCCTAGCTTTTGTTTGCACGCTTGAAATGATAGCGTATTTTTTCAACTGCCAACAAAAGAATTAAAAGATTTCAACAGTGCTGTACTTTTACTAATGCTTTAGCTAATTACATACGTTATTCACTTAAGCGAGTCGCCTGTTCGATTCGCCACTCGCCAAGGCGAAACGAAAGCGGCCATGATAATTACACTTTCGGGGGGAGGCTTTCATACATAAACTAATTGGCGCACTTGTTGCCCAATTTTATTTGACAATTGTGCTTTAATACACACCTGACATTTGTGGAGGACTGCCTTGGTTTTCAATTGGTTGCTGCTGCTGCGGTGGCGGTGGTGGCGGCGGAGTTGCCTGCTGCAACTGCTGCTGTTCTTGTTGTTGTAGTTGTTGATTGTGTGATGGTAGCAGTTGTGCATGATGTATCTGAGGTGGAAGTGGACTTTGCTGTGGCTGTTGTTGTGGCTGTTGTTGTTGCAATTGTTGTTGCATTTGTGGTGGTGGCGGCGGTGGAGATATATGCTCACCCAAAGTATTTTGCAGCTGCTGTGGCGGTTGTTGCGATTGAATCTGTAAGATTCGTTCAGATTGTTGCGATTGCGGTTGCTGTGATTGATGTACTTGTTGTGCTTGTATAGCTTGCTGATGAGGCTGTTGTACTCCGTGAGGCATTTGAATCGCCTCAACATTCATTCGCGGATTGGGTATGGCATTCAAATCGAATTCTTTCGGTGCTGGTATAGTATTCAACTGCAAAGGTTCTGGTGCAGGAATCATGTATAGTGGTCCCAAAGTCAAAGTCATGGGTAACTGAGGAGGTGGAGGAGGCGGTGGTGCTGCCGCGAAAAATGCTGCCGACATGGGGTGTGGAGGAGGTACCGGGGGCGGTTGAGGAGGATGATTAAATAAAAATTGTGGTTGTGTTGGTGGCGGTTGCAGGTTTGTCTGCGAGCCGTGAGGCTGCAATGAAGCTTGTGGCTGTGGTTGCATAGGTGCAAGTGTTTGCAGTGGTTGATGCAAAGAACGGCCATGCTGCTGTTGTGGCGGGGGTGGCACCGGCTGAAGGTGATGGTGATGATGTTGTAATGGTGCTTGAGACATCGGCGGAATAATCGTCTGCTGAATTTGTTGCTGCATGCCTGGTTGTGGAATAGCTTGATGTTGTGAAGGCACCATTGACGTTTGTGGAACTTGATTCTGGTTTTGCAAAGTTTGAACAGACGCACCTGCATGCTTATTTTTCTCTGTTGCATTAGTGTCGATAGGTTGCGTTGCAGCCATTTTGTCTGATGGTGAAGTGTCTGCGTTTGATTCGGGTCTAGAATATAAATATATAAATATTAGTTGCACCTACAGCGGTTAGTATTTATAAAGTTATTTACGCTGGTACGACTTGTGGTGGTTTGGGTTCATGTTTTTCCAGTATTTTCTTAAAATTCTCCAAAAATGAACCATCATTGCAAAATGAGTTGACCACTTTGGGAGGAGGTAGGTCAGCAACCGGCACTTGCGGTTGTAGGCGTTTAACACCAAATGAAATTTTGCCAGTTTTACCCGTAAAGCTGTTTAATGTTTTTGCAGTTGCAGACTCTGAGGACTCATCTTTCTTGCTTTTTACTAAGGAATCGTTACTGTAAAAAGATTTTATATTGATTATTTAAGGACATATTTAGTTTGAAAATATTTTAAATAAACCTTTTTTCAGTGGAAGATATTGCAATTTCTTTTGGCGTAGGTTCAATCAGCGGTGCATCTGCTGAAGGCGTGGTAGCACAAATTTTAACGTCCTTGCTTACGTCACATATCTCTTTAGATTTTACTACGTCCTCAGTGCCTGCTTTCATTTTTGCAGCTAAAGTCTGCGCCGCTGCCACAGCTTTGGCCAGCTGAGCTGTCCTTTGCTTTTCTAAAATTTCTTGACGTTTCTTGGCAATTATTTCCTCTTGCTTCGACATCTGAGCAAAGCGATCGATACGTGCATTGTTGCGTTGCGCCATCTTGGATGTTATTTCTATTTGTTTCAATGATTTAATGATTTACCTTATAATCCCATATCAAGTGGCATAAAAGAAATATGTACGCATAGACTTTACGTATGTACTTGCTTTTACAATGGCGATATTAATATATTTGAAGGAACGTCCATATGCTACGCAGGTATGTACATATATGGAAGCATTATACACACGCAAGTGCAAGCTTATATAAAATCACATTAAATTTTCGCTCCTTCAACAACAGATGTTTGTTTTTTTATAGAGCCGACAAATTGATAAATAAGTTAACTATGCTTCGATTAACTTTTTTTCGATAATTTTCCAGGAATTCAGATTTTCAACTCCACGCGAAAATGCAGTTTTCTACTTTCTATGACAAGAGAATAAAAGAAAGAATAGACGAAAGAAACTTCTAAATGACATTTTGCAAAATGCCAGTGATGCTTATTCTTTTGATTCGCTAGATTTTTAAAAAAGGGGACAAAATTAATTCTGAATTCCTGCCTAATAGCGCAGACAGACGGCAACGTTCATTAGGATTAAGTTTTAATTAAATTTTTAATTCAATTTTTACTTAAATTTTTTTTATTCATTCAATTAATACTTAAATTTATTAATTGTAATTAAGGTTGTGGACTTTTTTTAATGAAATTAAACTCCACCAGTTCAAAATAACTAATAATTTAATCAATAATATAAAATACAAACGAACACGGCGAATTCGGCGTACATGCATAATTGGTTAGGTATGTATATGTGTGTATGCAGATATTTAAATGCCGGTTTGCTATTCGCGCGACAAACTTTTTTAAAAACGAAGTAAATTAGTTAGGGGATTCCCTTAAGCTCGAAAACCACGAAACCTCGAAACTTTTCCAGCCTCGAAAAACAACTGTCAAAAATTGTATGGGTGGCGATTTTCGCGTGCCTCGAAAACTTTCGAGGCAAATTAGTCGCGAAAAAAGCCTCGAAAAGTCGTTCGTAAGTTTCAGTGTTGCCTTTATATCCGAATATTCTACGAGCTTCATACAATTTACATTTTTCACTTTTTCGTGGCATTTTCAATGCTGATTTTATATGTATTTATTTCAGCTGATGCGATGTATTATACAAAAAACTCTGAATGAGCTGTCAAACTTCGGAATTTCTCCATTGTTTACGAGGCTGAAAAAAGGTGCATTCCCAAAAACAGCCTCGAAAACTTTCGAGGTTTTCGAGTTTTCTGCTCTTCGCGTTTAAGGGAATCCCCTAATTATAAATTGTTAGTAATTTTCATTAGAGTTTGAATAACTCCTTTCGGTAAATGGCTTTTAGTAACTTTAACGAGACCTTAACTTATTTTATTTTATTCATTTTAGTGCAGTTTTGACAAAATTTTCTTGCTAAAAAATCTTTTGTTGCACTACTTTATTTTATTCCTTTGATTGTACATGTTAAATAAAAGTTTGTTTTTAAAAAATATTTTTTTACATTATTTTATTATTTCTAAACCGCACTAGAAAGAAAAGTCTAACTTGCACAACCTAGTTGAAAATTAGCATCTCACCGTGGTTGCACACATTTGGCACTACAATCCGCTGAGGTGTATTACTTTCACCGCGATGCTCATAAAACACTATTCGTACTTCACCATACCATAAAAAAAAATAACATATTAAAGAATATTAAGAGAAATCGTTTATATTCCTTCATTTTTGTCCCCGCACGTCTACACTCCATGAAAACTTATCAAGTATGACCAATTTTGACCCTATACAACGCACTCGGTCTGCGCTTCGGTGATCAAAATCTAAATTTTTGGAATTTACACAGACGGTCTGCGCAACGCGGTAAAAGTAGTCCCAAACCATGGTGAAATTATACCACGCATAGTAATTAGAGCGAGAAAAAAGATTTGACACTATCTTATTTGAAAATTTGCCATTAAAAATTTAAATAAGACAGCCGAATGTCAGGAAAATAAAGCGAGAAAACTGTTTTATTACTGCACCTGTTTATAATTTGACCATGGTTCCAAACTACTTTTATTAGCAGATGTAAAGGTTTAATAACAACATTTTGGTGGTTACAGATTTGCTTGTTTTTGGCCGAGCTTTTCCTCCAATTTGTGGTGTGCGGCTTGATGTTGTTACACAAATGGAGGGACCCAGAGTTTTACGCCGGCTCCGAGCGGGAAAAGTTTTTTTGTGAGAAGCCTTTTCATGACAAAATACCTTCTCTCTTATATGTTACCCGGACCATGGATCGAACCCAGATCCTACGGAGTGGTAGTACGCGCCTCTAATCACTCAGCCACAGAGGTTGAATGCTAGTAAAACAATTTTTTTTTTTGTTTTTAGTTCGTAATTTTATTTTTAATAGTTAAACTTTTCATGAGTATATAGGACAACGAGCATATGCATATAATAGATTTTAATATGAATTTTTGCATATATTTTAACAATAAAATTACCAAATCAGTAGAATAAACACATTTATATCTAATTAAACTATCAATGACAACCGATATTAGTAAATCCATAACTACTGAGAAATACTAAAAGTTATTTTGTTAAATAATTTTCTGTTCATAATTTATTTTTATCCTTTTGAAAACATTACATTTTTTGGCTGTAAGGCTATTATTAATTGCTTTCAATAAAAAATAGATTTAAATATTACAAAGAAGGAGGCTGCGTGCTATATTTGCCGAAGTATATTTCAGTAATCGTAGTCTAACTATAAATTTATTTAAGATCAGCAATTATATATAGTATAGTGTATAGATTTAAATATCATTATATAGTTCAGAATTACTTTTATGAGTATTGTTTCTGTTATTCGACTTTTGAACATTCTAACGTGTCACTACATCTGCCCTTTATCTATCATCTAAGTGTATATTTTGGACTATCAAAACTTACATTGGAGATTAGGTAAATTTTAAATGCACTTTTAATACAAACATAATCAAAACGGATTCCATGAAGCACGAATATTTTTCGATAAAATTTAGCTATTACCATATTTAATTGAATTTGGGTATTATCAAACCTTGAAGCATATCAAAACTATTACCATCTGGTTGTACAGTTTGTATTGCACCATCAGCGGATCTAACCCTTAGAAAGCCAACATCATCAATACCAATGACAGTCGCCTCCTCTTTATTTCCAGATTTGTCGCATATCTTTACTTTTTGTAAGCTAGATATAAAATAAAATCATTATTATTAATAACAAAACTATTTCTATATAAATCTAAGCTTACTCGTGCAACCACTGTGTATAGTATAGCTCATAAAAATATTCAAAATCGCCAGATTGTACAACCTCCAGAAGCCTTTCAATCTCATTAAATGTCATTGCAACGAACTGCTCATATTTTATCAACGGCATATTCGTACGCTTTGTGGTGTTATTTTCTCTAATCATACTATTGATGCAAGTCGTTGGCTTTTCGTTGTCCAAATTCATACCGCATCCTAAATTTACAATGATTTTAGAACCGAATATTGTTGTTTTCACAATAAGACCACCAATCTTTTGTACTCCATTTGCATATATGTCATTCGGCCATTTTAAACGGATGTCAAGATCCTTAAATATAAATATGGTAGAAATACATAAATATTAGAATCTTCGGCGTTTCTCGTATGAGAATTTGTTTCACGAATTGTATGTGTATATATGTACATACATACTTATGGTTAGGAAATTTCAATACTTGATTCATTAACGCATTTACTTTGCATCTGAAACTTACAAGATCATCAACAACTGAGCCGAGCCGAGAAAAACGTTGTAAAAGCAATTTTTTGCAAAACCGTTTTCCCCCAGATTACCGTCAAATTTCGGTGTCAGATGATTCATATTCCGTTTTCATTACTAATGTCAAATGTGATGTTAAATTTTTACAAAAAGTGTAGAATAACGACCTTTTAGCTATAGACAAACCAAAAATGTAATTGGATAGAACTCTTCATGCTGATTTCAACCTTATCAAAATTATTTAGCGCAAGTAAAAAATTAAGAAGATATAGGAGATTAAGTTACATTTTTCGATATTTTAAAGTATCAATGTCTTATGTACTACATAACCGATTAAAGAACTAATGATGTCAAAATAAAGATGATTAGTTTATATTTCAGTCGACGTACATAATTTTTCTGATTTTTTTTATTTTTAAGTCAAAAATACTAAAAGACAAAAAAAAATATTTTTTTCATTAAATTACCTTTTTTGAAGAAAATTGCATAATAAATGCTACAAAAATTTATATTATTTAGAAAGCACAAGTTATTACTTTATATAGAAAGGTCTGTTATAGGGCAAAATTTAGCGAAAGTAGTGGTAAAAATCGAGAATGTATATACATATATTTTATTTAAACAGCGTTTACCAAAAATTTGTTTTACTTTAAAATTATGAACGTCGCACACTTTTTTCTCAATTGCTATTACAAATGGTTGCTTCTCAACCGGTCAGATTTATTCTAATTGATTCATGGTTAATTTAGTTGTCTATTTAGACTGGGTTCACACAGAGAAACTTGTCTCATGTAAACGCTGTGTAAGTCTCAGATATGTTCTAACGTCACAAAGCAGTTTTTGCAAAAATTTCAGATGAGGGTATTGAATATAAGCCCTCCATATGTATGTAGGTGTATACCCTTCATTATTATTAATTAGTTATTATCCATGGTTATTATCCAGATCGTCTGGTAACACAGATATTGCTCTTATGTTTTTACCGACATTCGTATAATCGCTACTTTTTAACACTCGCTGGTTTAGTTGTCTATTTAATACGACAAGATTTTCGACACGAGTTTTCAGCGGAGACGTTTGTTTCTTTTTTCTTTTGTTCATGAGAAGCATAAAATATAAAATTATATTGGTTTTGGTGAAAAAGTAAGTGAAATTAACTGGTTTGATTGCCTATGTAGGAAACGTTCAATAAGTAAATCATTTTGTGGATGATTTTCTAACTACATATGTAAACCTTTTTGTTGAGTGCGGGTGTATCGCGGCGCAGCAAGTATGTATTGTAATCGCAATTGTTACACACAATACTGCAGTAAAACAATGACCATAAATACATATTGAAAAAGGGCGCTGCTGAGACAAGTGCGTCAGGATAGTCACCTAATTTGCATTCTGCATTAGTGAGCGATAGTGCTGCAATGAGAATTTAAAATGCATATAAATGAAAAATCGATTATGTTGGGTCGTTTTTCTGTTTTTTTGTTCGGTTTTTTCGTTACCACCTAAGGATACGTGAGACAGGCAAACCGAGACGGCGACAGTAACGAGCACTCTTGTATGCGGCAAAAGCCGACCTAGACCGAGGCCAGAGCTGCACCAAAAAAGAAATAAAAACAATATACGTTTTCTGACAAGGGGCTGGGTGAATGATGCTTTCAAATTATTAGCGAGTTTTGAGTGGATTCAGTAAAGCTTTATATTGTACAATTTTACAAAATGTAATTCCCATTTCAGATCTTTTCACATGTTTTTTTTTTCCAGGGAATACATACGATCCTCTACCCCGCCATTGTCATCATCACTTTCCTCCAAAAATGACGTCGGCCTCCGCTGTGGCAGCGCCGTTACCGGTCAACGATCTCGATGTTATACAAGATATGATAGACATTTCGGCCGATCGTTTGGAGGGTTTGCGTACGCAATGTGCCACCAGCGCTACTCTGACGCAACAGGAAATTCGAAGTCTGGAGTCGAAATTGGTGCGCATGTTCTCCAAACTGTTATTAACAAAAGCACGTTTAAATGAGAGAATACCAGCCAGCGGTTTGCCTCACACAACCGGCACTGAGCTGAAACAGTGGCTTCGTGTTGTTGGTCTAAGTCAAGAATCATCTAACATATGTCTCACCCGCTTGTCCACATTGGAACAACTTCTCGACCAGAGTGATGAAGAACTAAAGCAGTTGCTATCCAATAATCCAAGTTATCGCACAGAAGAAGATATTCGCCGGCTGACGACTGCCATGCAAAACCTACGTAAATGTAAGGAAAACTTGGTTATGCTTGAAGGTGGCAATGGCGTCGCAACTAGCAGCGGTAATGAAGGAAAGGAACCACTGACTGAACAATTATTTTGGGACTCATGGGATCGACATCACACCCATCATCATCATCATCATCGTGGCAGTATAGGCAATATTGGTATAATATCTTCGCCCCGCACACATCGCATGATCACAAAGCAAGCAAAACAGCATCATCATCAATCGGCGGGTAGTAGTCGGCAGTCGCCATCCCATGATCACAGCTGCAAATCAGCTTCAGCGGCTGCAATAAATAATACTACTGACGATTTGTCAAGTATGCAAGGGTCTACCCTCACGCTGACACTGACTCCTTCACCTCCTAATTCCCCATTCACGCCCACAAGTATAATTAGCAATTTTAGTACAGTCTGCAGTGGTGGCAGCAGTGCTAATGGTACACCACAACGAGGCAAGCCAGCTGGAACGCCGCCCCCAATGAAGAAACATCAGACCTTACTGTCCAGTATACAACAGCATACACCTACACACGCGGCTATTGCTTCTGCAGCTGCAGTTTCTGTAATGCACGCAAGTCAGCAGCAAGATTCACCAGCGCTTCCACTAGCCAAATCAAAGTCAAATGAGTCGCAGTTTCGAGACACCCCCCTTTCCAGCACTAGTTCTCCACAATCGCATTCATTGGCATCATCAGCTATTGGGGGAACAGTGCTGGCAGGCAGTAATGCTTCGTCACAACCACGTTCCCGCTTGCATACAGATCCCAGTCCAGATAGTTATTCTTCGGCTAGCTCGGACGTATTCGCTGAGAACAATAATAATCCAAACAATCTTCAAGTACCACGATCACCCGGTACATTAACCCTAGGCATGGGGCACACCATATCACATCGGTTTGCCAAAGTCTTCCAGGTGATGTCAACATGTGACCTTTGTCAGAAGCAAATGTTTTTTGGTCTCAAATGTAAAGAATGCAAATACCGTTGCCATAAGGACTGCGAACCGAATGTGCCGCCTTCTTGTGGACTACCGCCGGAATTTGTGGATGAGTTCAAGAAAACACTCAAGGACCAAGTAGGCTTTCCAACTCTACCGCATAATCAGCCAACTGCGAATACATCGCCTAATCTAAATACTTTTGGGAGAAACAGAGCTCAGCGCCGTAATAAGTCTGGTTCGACAGTGAGTAGCAGTCATCAGCCCGATAGTAGTTCACCCGGCTCCAGCTGCAACAGCTCTAGTCCTTCCAGCCCAGCGCTATTTAATATGCAACAACAACATGGATCTGTACATGCGGGTACAGTCTTCATTACTAGTGGTGGTAATATGATGAGCTCCTCCGGCGGTGGTAGCTCAAGTACAAGCTCTAATATGCTGTCCACGCCCTCCTCATTCCAAAAGAATACGAGCCAATTCAACTTTCCAGACGTGACCATCACCTCTAATTGCAATCAAGCCGCTGGTGGCACAACACAGACACTATATTCCTCCCAGAATAGTGGCACAGAATCGAATAGCGGTGAACTTATTTGCTCACAGCTATCAGACTATCATGATGGTAACAACTCGCTCACATCTTCCATCAATAAATCGAGTTGCGGCAGTGAGAGTTTATCTAGTAGCACAGTAGTCGCCTGCATGGGATCCTATTCTAGCAACACGAACATTTCTACAGTAACAACTTCGACCAACAGCACTGTGCACTCCATTACTTCGAGTATAGTCAGCACTGGTACGGGTTCATTCTACCCGCGAAAACTGAGCTCAGCTGGTGTCGACAAGCGTGCTCCTTTTTCAGAGCTATCCGATACACACAAATCTAACGATAGTGATAAAACTGTTTCGTTGTCGGGAAGCACTTCAGCAAGTACTGACTCCGACCGGACACCGATACGACTGGACTCTACCGAAGATGGTGATTCGGGAAATTGGCCTCGTCAAAATTCACTGTCACTCAAGGAATGGGATATACCTTATGGTGATTTACATTTACTTGAATCTATCGGCAAAGGACGGTTCGGTACGGTGCATCGTGCATTATGGCATGGCGACGTAGCAGTGAAATTACTCAAGGAAGACTATCTCGACGATGAGCACATGCTGGAAGCATTCAAATTGGAGGTAGCCAACTTCAAAAAGACGCGACATGAGAATCTTGTACTCTTTATGGGCGCTTGCATGAATCCGCCACACTTGGCCATCGTAACGTCGTTGTGTAAAGGCAATACGCTCTATACCTACATACATGCACGGCGCGACAAATTCACCATTAATCGCACCACGCTAGTGGCGCAGCAGATCTCTCAAGGAATGGGCTATCTGCATGCTCGTGGCATTCACCACAAGGATCTACGCACAAAGAATATTTTCCTGGAGAATGGAAAAGTTATCATAACTGACTTCGGTCTATTCAGCTCCACCAAACTACTGTATTGTGAAATGGGATTAGGTGTGCCCAATGGCTGGTTGTGCTACCTGGCGCCAGAGCTGATGCGTGCACTAATGCCACGCAAGCCGACCGAAGAGATTTTACCCTTCTCCAAGGCATCAGACGTATATTCCTTTGGTACGGTATGGTATGAGCTGCTTTGTGGTGAATTTCCATTCAAAGCGCAACCACCTGAGTCAGTCATTTGGCAAGTGGGACGTGGCATGAAGCAAACACTGGCTAATTTGCAGACATCGCGGGACGTTAAAGATATACTTATGCTCTGTTGGTCATTCCAAGCGGATGACAGGCCAGACTTTGCCAAGTTACTGTCGCTATTGGAACGTCTGCCTAAGAAACGTTTGGCGCGCAGTCCCTCACATCCAGTACAATTGTCGCGTTCAGCAGAGTCAGTATTTTAATCAAGGAAAGTTATGTAAAATCAGCAAGATATTCAGTACCAAAAAATGGGGCATCCGAAGGACTGGGACACATGTTTATTTACATACATTTGCATGTATGTACATTAAATTAATCAGTATACGCAGCTGAGGATGATGATCATTTAAGATTTATAAATTGCGGTATGCATAAACATTTGAAAAGATATATATATATATATTAAATATTAAATATCGTTATTATAAACTAGATTTAAGTACTAAAAGTTTACGAACACGTATATGTATAAACTACAAAATGGTATGAAGCAAAATATACACTAATTTCAAGAACAATTTAAAACACTGAATGAATTATAATTACTTAACGAGATTGTAAATAAGGATTAATACGACGAAATGAGAATACAGGAAAAACTAATGTAATCATAAAATGAAAACAAGTTATATTTGGAATTAATTTTAATAATAATATAAATCCTCCTACGTACTCGGTACAAACAAATATCGATTTTCAATTAACTTTCGATTTCTCTACGACTTGTGTCTATAGCCAGTCAGTCAGTCAATGAATTTCCGAGTAGAGTTTCAAACAGTGCTTGGCGAATATTATTTCAGAAATATGCATTTGTAAATAGAACCTTAATTTAGTACTTATCAAGGCTAATTAATACAGACTTTGTAAATAAACAAAAGACCGTAACTTCAATGAGATTTAAACTTACAAAAAAAAAAACGAAATGGACAGACTTCCTGGAAGTAAGCTTGCAAAAAATGCATATATGTACATAATTAATTTAAAAGTATGGCACTTAAAAGAACATACACATCATCTGAAAACTATAAATATTATAATGAATTAAGTTAAGAATTTTAGAATATGCATTGAGAAAATGACTTACATACATATATATGAAAAGGCAAGTGTTAAATAAAGAGATTTCTAAAAACAACTATTGTTAACCGAAACGAAATTCAAAATAATGTATTACAGAATAAAGATACGAATGCAGAAAAGTAAAATAAAACAAAGAAGAAAAGAGTAATCGGATAATACTCGCCCTAATCTGTATTTTTTGGGAGCATTGGTATTTAATCATTGAGTGAATGGTGTGCGAAACAAACTTTTTTCTGAACAAACGAGATTTAAACATTTGGTACAAAGAAGAGTTATCGTCCGATAATCCTCCTTTCCCCGGTAGCGAAGACACAATAGGCCCTTCTACACCCGCACTACTCGAAACGAACTGACCCCAGCGAGGCATCAGCATAGGTTCCGTAAAGTGCACAGCACAACAGCAGCAGTTGCCGCCTTAAACACCTAGATAACTCGTGGTCTTAACCGAAACCGCCCCTGTGAGAGTACGGTTCCAGTAGGGCTGGACCGTCAGTCACTTCACGCTACTAGAAGACATTGACAGTGGTCGGTGAATTATCTGAATGGTCGACCATCGTCAGTAATCTTAAGAGACAAGCAAACCAAGAAAAATTAAACATGGGGTACCGCAGGGTGGTGTCCTATCCCCGCTATTATTTAACTATTATATTTCTAAGCTCCTTCAACCACCAGAGAGAAATCTATATTGTCTCTTAAGCTGATGAATGCTCGATAATGGCGTCTGGGAAATCATCAGCAACCATATTCACCACCTGGACGAATGAGGTCAGACTGCAGCTGGGTATTCACGTCGATGGCCAACCAATTCCGACGCTCCCCATTAAGGAGAAGGGCCCTCACCAAGGCACGTCAGGAAGCATCTCTACGAACTGACGGACGAAGTCCAGAGATTCATAAAACTTTCTCCTGGACCCAACTGCATACCGATAGGCTCTAAACGGCATTCCCAGGGAGTCGGCCTCGAGTTATATAGACTCTCGACCTGTGAATGCCGTTCTGGGATTTCATATTGAAGAATGATACATTTCGAAGAAAAGTGGTGAAAATGCCTCTATTGATTTGGATTTTATTTTACCTTTTATCAAACTGCACGAAATTTATGCTTCGCAAACTTTGCAAAACATCCAATTCTAAATATTTTCCATTAAGTTTAGGGCATGTGAATAGGGCGAACTCTGAATCATTATCCTGGTTTTTACAACTCCTGTGGTGCGAATCGGTGCTTAATTTTGCTAGCATATTCAAGAACAAGGTGTGAAAACATGCGACAAATGTTAAAAAACATGTCCTTTATACTTGTTTTGCATGAATCATTCGCAATTTTGGAAATCGCAGTTCAGAC
Organism: Rhagoletis zephyria; assembly: GCF_001687245.7. NCBI lineage: Eukaryota > Metazoa > Arthropoda > Insecta > Diptera > Tephritidae > Rhagoletis > Rhagoletis zephyria. The sequence goes on along the minus strand of NW_016157588.1, from coordinate 92,263 downwards.
CTCTTCCTGATCAACAAACAACGTTCTTCCTTTCAAAAAAAAAAACGTGACAATTATTATTAAATCCATTGTAGCCATCAAATTTAAACTTTTCGCCAGAGAAAACCACCGTTTTCTAGTTGTCCCTTCAGGCAGGGGAGTTGTACGAAATTCCAGTCATGATTCTTAACGTTGTACTATAGTAAAATTGATGTCTTTTTGACATTTTCTAAACACAATTGTATAGAGTAGACCGTAGGTTCCTGTGGTGTCATCAACACCAACGTTTTTCTTTTATTTTGGTACACTATCCTGACAATAAGATGCTGACCTCGTAAAGGACTTTTGTTATTTCCGTCTAGTTTTTGTGTTCTGGCTCCATTTCTGTAAGTTCTCATATACAAATTTTAGAATATCGATTAATTCTTCATGACCCATGAGGTAAAACCTTTCCACAATTTTATTGAGCTTGTGGCCGTTATATTAATGAAAACTATTGTGGAAAAATTAACAATAATTTATAAATGGTATAATGGTCAAGCTCAATTAAATTGTTGAATATAATTGTTATAAGGGCATAAAATAACAAAAACGTTAAACCTTTCCTTTAAAAAAACAGAATTATAGAAATCTGTTAACGTGGTCCAATGTTATGCGGTAAAATACATTAAAAAAAAAATATTCCGAAGAATTGATAACCTTTTCCTTTTTGTGAAATCGGTTAAAAAGTGGAATAAAATCCAAAATCCAAAGTAATCAAGGTTTTTTCTTAATTTCCACCACTTTTCTTCGAAATTTATCATTCTTCAAAACGAGATCAAAAAAAAAAACTTCTCTGATGCCCACAAGTCCAGATATAAGCTTGGATCTTGAGGAAAATAACAGTAAAATTGTACGATAACGATCAAAGTCGAAAATTTGAGTACCTGTCACATAATTGAAACCAGCCGAAAATTTGTGAGATGCTTCAGGAATGCATTGAAGGCAAATTTACTCTACAAGAACGAAAGCTTAGACATTATAGCGAGGAAGGGCAGCAAGGGCAACGATTGCTTCGGAAACATCAAGATCTACATAACCGAAACTCAAACTCTAATAAACTTAGTGGTATTCGTGAAAATTCTTATTTGATTGAGCTCTATGACCGCACGGATGTGGAATTTGTGAATTGATAAAACTACTTAGCCAAAATTTTAACTTCCAACTCGTCACGGGTTCTCGTCATCCTACAGAGTCACGCACAATATTCAAAATGTTTTCCATAATAAATCTTTTTCGTAAATGTTTATTTAAAAAATATCTCATTCTATAACAAAAACCATATAAATAATTTTTGCAAACTTTGTACAAAATTCATAAAATTAATTAAACTTAAAAAAATTTTCATCAATTTTTCAAAATTTTGATTCAGAATTTTTAGAAAAATTTTCGGTATGCAGTTTTTTAGCCCGTTCAATTTTGGTATAATAAAGGGCAAGTTTCAAGTAGCTAAAAATTACTGCTGATTTTTTTTGAATTATTTTCTCGAGTGTGTTGCGCATTTGTTTTCATATACGACATGAACAAAATTAATTTTTTTTGAACGGACTACAAAACTACATACCGAAAATTTTTCTAAAAATTCTGAATAAAAATTTTGAAATTTTGATGAAAATTTCTTTAAGTTTGATTCATTTTTATGAATTTTGTACAAAGTTTGCAAGAATGATTTATATGATTTTTCTTATAGAATGACCTATATTTTAAACGAAAATTAACGAAAAGGATTTGTGATGGAAAACATTTTGAATATTGTGAAAACACTAATATATATATATATATATATATATATATATATATATATGTATGCAGGTGCTTCCATTAAAATGTAAACCGTCAATGCAAAAATGGATTTGAACCCACTTTATAGCTTAAAATTACGTATTTCGCGACGCGGTGGAGAGAACTGAAAAAATTTTAATTATATACACTGCCGGTCACAAGTATTGGCACAGAGAATTTTTCGCAATGCATGCAAATTCTCTTATTGTAATTTCTTTTCGCTAATTTTTATAGGAATATAGTTTATACTACAACAAAAGATATATTTAAAAAAATCTCTAAAATTTGTGCAAAACTCAAGAAAACTCAATAACTTTGCGTACTAATTTGCAGCTTTCAAATCAGATTTGTTTGAAAAATTCTAAGCATAAAGTTGAAGAGTCCATTCAATTTTAATACATTAAAGTACAAGTTGGAAGTTGGCCAAAATCCGCGTTGATTTTTGGCATTTGTTTTTGCTGGTGGTTATTTCCATACAAAAGAAATTGTCGAACATACTTTGTATGACTTTGTGCGGAAGAAACTGTTATAAAACTGCATATAGAAGTTTCCAAAAAAATCTGATAGAAAGTTGCAAATTAGTACTCAAATTTATTGAATTTCCCTGAGTTTCGCACTAAGTTTAGAGATTTTAAATATTATTTGGTTGTATGAACTATATTTTTATAGCCAATTAACGAAAAAATTATAATAACCTAACCCACCCGACCAAGAATCATATGTTAGGGGATGTTACGCGTTTTACGATAGTTTCCCTTACCCTCCTAAGAGTCTCGTATTTCAAACGGAAGTTTGTAATTTTGGTTTTCTATCCGCAGAATTAATCGGGAATATATTCGATTTATAATTTTTATCTAACGACCCTTTCTTTCCTTTCAAGTAATATACATTCCAAATATGAACCGCATCGATCTATAAATAGGGATATTTGAAATGACTCAACATCTGCGCCACCTAGCGGATTGATTTATCTCTCGTATTGCATATCCATCGGGTTCTGAGCTAATTTTCAAGTTGCAGGTCTCTAGGTCATCGGTAAGTTGGTTAAAAATTGATTCCAAGATTTGATTACACACAGGTGAAACTTAATAAAATCTTGTAAAGAAGCATATTGCCCTTTCATAAATCTGGCATTTTTAATTTCCAAACCCATGGAACCCCTTAGGACGAACAACGTCATCCAATCAAAACCGGACCTCATACTACATATATATGTACATTCATTCATATACATATCTTTGTTATTAATAATTAATTTAATAAAAAATATTTTTTAACTCACCTTATATAATTTATTTCCCTTTAATGTATTCACCATAGCCAATCCTATAATGTGTTGCAGCAGCGGCAGACGTCCACCTAGCGGTGAATCCAACGAAATATGCAATTGTATGGAAAACATGGCGCATCCTAGTGGACTAAGCCACTGCATCGGAAATAATGAAGATTAAAAAATATCAGAACATTTTTTATATGACTGAGAATAACAAAATAATGCCCACCTGGTTGTTACTTCGTCCCACACCTTCCGTTTGTTGACGCACCAAAACTGCAATACCATTTATTAACTCCAAATCACTGATAACATTCATGCTGGTACTAACAATGGGCGCGTAAATGAGAAGGCGTCCAATGTAGTTTGTTTTTAGATTCTAAATAAAAAAGAAAGTACATTAGGGTGGTCATTAAATGTAGGAAGCAAATTTTTGCTCAGATTTCCTAAGCCTCAACACCTACGCTGATGCCACTATAGTCGAAGATATCACATTAAAATTTTGGTCTCAATTGGAGACGGTTAAGGCGTGTCGCACAGGAGGCAATGTTCAGATTCCTCTATAGAGACTCAAAAAATCAAAACTTTTTTTTTTCATCTAATACTCAAAATCGATGCTACTATAGTCGGAGATAATATATATTTAATTATTTATTTATTTGTTTAATATCTTATAAATAAATTTATAAAATATTGTAAGGTGCAGGTCAACTAGGTCATAGTGCACCGGCGATGAATATACACTTGTATATCAGTTAAATGTCTTGAACGATGTTAGGTCGTTAAAGCTTTCTTAATAATTGTGATGCTTTCGCTTATGCTGCAGTCCAGAGCTTTCGATGGTTGCAGATTTTTGGATAATTGGGCAATGAAAAAGGCTGTGTTCTATGTCCAATGCGATCAAACAAGAGATACAATTGAATGGGTCCATTCTGGTGTAGTGGTGTTTAGTGGATAATAGCATTGTTCCAAGTATTATTTTGATGGGACAAAGAGACGACTAGTTCCTCTTCCGAGATGTTAATAATATTTTGCCAATGTTCTTTTTTCGATTTGTAAACTTGTTGCTAGGCAACCAGAAACCCGAGAAAAATAAATACTAAAAGTTCTAGTTTGCACAGAATTTAACGCAATGCGCATTACACTCTCAATTTGCCTGTAAACGCCGAACACGAGACTGAGATATTACACATAAATTTTTGGCCCCGATTGGAGTCGGTTTAGGCGTGTCGCACGGGGTTAAAGTTCAGATTACCCTATGAAGACGTCTTAACCGACTCCAATCGGAACCAACATTTATATGTGATATCATTGACTTTAGAAGTATAGATTTTCAGTATTAAAACGTTTTTAATTGCTGCGTCTTCATAGAGGCATCTGAACTCAGACCCCTTTGCGACACGCCTTAATCGACTCCAATCCGGACCAAAATTAATATGTGATATCTACGACTATAGTAGTATCAATTTTGGGTATTGGGAACAAAAAAAAATTAATTTTAATTTTTTGACACTCTAAAGGGGAATTTGAACGTTGCCCCTGTGCGACACACCTTAACCGTACATATCGCCAGCTTCGAGTGTAAAGTTGCTATGTCCACTTTCTGCAAAACAAAAGCTTGAAGAAAATGAGTTTGGAAGATTGTTATTCTCGCCTGTAAAACTTTAAAAACTGGGCATATCAACTTTTCACTCTAAAAGCTTAAACAGACGGCAGCGTTGATCCGGATTACAGTTTATACTTTAAGCTAGCGATATTTATTTTTCATAAATACAGTTTTTTCTGTCGTACATCTTTAATTTTAAAGAAAAATTAAGGTTTTTTGGTAGAGATCATATTGAAGCGTAGATATAGGATCATGTTCACGCACGCTCACGATGATGATTTCAAAAATCACGAACATTCACGCTTTGCTTTTGTTGGCTGGCTCACGTTTACGCAAGCTAATAAAGCCTCTTTTTTTAATCACGCAAATGAAAAAAAAAAAAAAAATATTACAGAATGCCTCCAATATGAAAGATTGACGGGAAAATCTAGCTCAGGCGGGTTCGCGCCAGCAAAAATTTAAGTTACGCACGATCATGAAATTTACGTGAATTTTCTTTCAAAATCGCTTACGTTCGCGCGTGAAAAAGCGTGACAAGACGCGTCACGTAGAAAATAACGTGGGCGACTGAAGAGTACTAAATAACTGTTTGAAGGGATAATGGGCGTAATTAATATCCAAAAGTCTTATTATTTTCACACTCTCTCACGCTAATTTAATTACATAATTCGAATTAAAGCCACAATTCGAACTGCTTATTCACTTACATCAAAATATGAAACTGTTGAAAAATCTTCAGGACAGGAATGTATAAGTATTGGAAGCACATTGGTATTGGCGCTTTTGGCCTTATCGCCTTTGCCGCAGAACTGCATGGTCAGTTTGGAAGTGGTGATAATGTTGCCGGCAGCACCAGATTCTTTTAGCTTCTCCAGTAATTCGAATTTAGACTGTAATTTTCCGAATGTAGTAAACATTATCTAGATTACATATGTATAAGCATGTATGTACATACATGCATACATAGATGTGTACATATGTATGCAAAGATAAATATAAAAAAATAAACTGAATCGCACTAGGAAATAATTTGGTACACCCAGAAAAAGGTTTAGTTATAATAACCAAGATTTGGTTATAGTGATCAAGTGGCATAGTTGGATATGGCGAAATAAATATATAGTTCACGAAAGTCTGCAATTTACTTAAGACTTCTAGTTGGGACAAATGTATATTTGTTAATAATTACAAAACGACTACCTTGATTGGACAATATTGTTAGTTGAATAAAATCATTGTTGAGCAAATATAAACAATGCTTTGGTTGATACAAGTTTTCAATTAATTTTGTGAACTTGCCGTAGACTTGAATCAGCTAACCGTTTATTATTGGGAAAAAAGTTTCAGTTTGACACAAATAAAAATTTACTCGATGTTTGTTGTGTTTACTTTCTTCTTTTATTTGCATATATTAAGCATAAAAATACGTACATATTTACATAAGTTAGTTACTAAAGTAAATAATACATATGTATATGGTGGTAAGAATTTCCTAAAAAACAACGATGAAACAGGAACAGTCGTGCGAAAACCCAGGTCAATATCTGCTGGAAGTATACTGCTTTGCTTTTTCCTTAGCTAAATAGACACTTTCAAATTATAATTCACATGAATTATATATCCACTGAAAAACCCCGATGGCATCAAACTTTATATTTTTAATTAAACTTTAAACTATGCGCGCACCGAAGCAACTCGCGATGATAGCAAAACTGAAACTGAGACAAACAAGTATGGGCATGTCATAGCACACATGGCGCAGCGATCGACATGCCATAGCTTACTGAGCGCTCTGGGACCACGTGCGTGTTTCACCCATATACGAACAGCGGTAGCGGAGCAATGATTTCCACGCACAATGCAATGGTCGGCATACTAGCGCATTCAAACGATTCAATAAGTGGGACTGTGTGCATTGCTCAGCTGGCGCTCTTCGTATGTGCTCAGCTGGCGCTCTTCGTATGTGCTCAGAGAGCGCTCAGCATTCTTTAGGGGCGGCTCACAAGCATGAATATGTTCCACTCTCAAACCAAATCGTGGTTGCCTCAACTAAGATTTGGTAACTATGACCAGTGTTGCCGCCGCTCAAAGAACTTTCTAACCAAGATTAGAGGAAAAAGTTACCAAATGTAAGGAAAAATAACCATTTTTTTTATTAGATTAACAATTCAGGCCTTCACAAATTCTTTCATATAGTACGTACAGAAAAAGTTAACAAACCAAAGAAAATCAATTTTTATTTGCATTTTTGAAAAGTAAATCCTTTTAAGGCTGTTATATGTAATTACATATTTTAGAAAATCATTCTTCCCGTATTAGATGCATATGTATGAATGTTAATATCTTCGTAAACATTACCAGACTCCAAATGATGTTTTTAAATAAGTACATAGGTACACAGTTTCCAACTTCTTTGTAAGAATCAATAAAATACCTAATCAGCGTGAACATGTACAAGTATATATTTTAAGATTAAGATAAAACAATTAAAGATTGGACTTATTAACCTTATCCTCGCTCGAAATATACGATGGTAAATAAATTTTACAAATGCGCAAAACTGTGGAATGGTATTTACACTGAACCTACTTGCTATAACATTATTATTATTAATATTAACTTAAATTAATAAAGTACGCAGTAATGGAAAAAGAATAACCAAATCCCTTTTTTATTGTACATACAAGACGTGGTATTGGAGTCCGCATATACGAAGTACTTATATATGTACTATCTAAGTATGTATTCATTTGACGTAGTCTTTAGCCGACCATGTATATTATGTATTCTGTATATTATAAAACAAATAAACACATATGTAAGTAATATTAATACATTCATTCCAAATATTTTTACTTGGTTTTACTGCTGGGGCTGCCACTGCTGCTGCTACTCTCCTCAACCTCGGGAGGTGTAGCTGGCCTATGGCAATTAAAAACTACAGTAAATATTAAAAAATAACCAAAACGGGAAAGATCTTAACAACTTCACAGGCAAGAAAAAAATAACCAAGATTGGTTAAAAGTAACCAAAACGGCAACACTGACTATGACTAAACCACGTGTTGAAAGAAAGCTTATCTGCATTAGCAGAGCTTAATAACATCCTTTTATGAACCATACGTTAAGTTGAATGGAATTTGTAGAAATATGCGTCAAAGAAATATTTATTAGTATTAACCAAACCCTTCAACTAAATTAACGATTTGTTACAACCTAGATGAATATTAGAAGCTTTAATATATTTAGTTATAATTACCAATCGATGGTAATAGTTCCCAATCCTTGGTAACAGTTCCCAAATATTGTCAAAATTCGGGAACTAAATATCTTTAGTTGTCGAAACTAATCCTTTTTCTCAGTGTAAAAGCATATACATATGTATGTATAAATATTTGGTTAGACATTATTATAATTTGCGAAAAGCGAGATGTCTGTTTGTTTGCCAATGTCAAATTATTACCTTTTTCTTTGCATATGTATGTAAATATGTTCGTTTGTTAATGTGTCCTCCAAAAAATTTTGATTTTCTTTTGTGTTTTATAAAGGCAGTTATTTTAATAAATAATAATAGTCTTGTGATTATTTAAATTTACATATGTACATTTCGACACACGTTAATTTAAGGCAATCCCAAAAGAATTATTATACTTAAATAAAAGTGTTTATTATTTTAATAGTTGGTATTTATCGTTTTCCTGGTCAATCTAAATGAAAAATTAACAACTTATTTTTGTCTTTTAAAAATAGCAAACTTTCGCGTTAAAAACGCTTTCTTATACCCCATACAATGTACTTACTTCGTGTCGTCCAAGAAAATATGCTTCCTGATAGGTACATTTGGCATCACTTGTGGCCTCGGACTTCTGTACGCTCACATCCAAATGCTTGCTCAATAGATCAGCTAAAATTTCTAAACGCACTTTTTCGTTCTGCTTTAAAATCTTGTACTTCGAATCATCCATTTCGAATTGCGAAGGATTGGTTTCCAAATGTACCTGCGATTATTTTAAATTAAATGGCAAATAACCAAAAATATTTCAGTACATAGATTTAGCTTGTTTATTTAGCGGAAGGATTTATGGAATGCGTTAAGTTAAAAAATATTTTTCTAACGGGCTAAAGAATATCGACAACTAGAGTAATAGAAAGGATGCAAAATAGAAACCGAATAGAGTAGTGGTATTTAAATTATGCCGCGCACTCTCATCACTTAGGTTATAATTTTTTAACCGACTTCAAATAAGGAAAACCGATTTCTATAAGTCTTTTTTTAAAGGAAACGTGTTACCTCAAAGGTAACAAAGGTAATTTGTTTTAGATGCGATCATTGGAGCATGAATAAATTAACGATAATCTTAAATTTTTATATGGGAATTGAAATCGGTTTTATTTTTTTGCTTAAAAATTACTTGTTTATTTTATTAATAATAATAATAGATTGGCGCTTAAACATTTGTCACGCTGGGCGCACATTGCATCCGATAGGACGACCGCCGATGGCGGCTGCAGTGTGCGCTTATCGTTAGTGTTTGGCCGAATTTCTCCTCCAATTTGTGGTGTGCGCCTTGATGCTGTCACACAAAGGGGAGGTATCTACAGTTTTACGCCGACTCCGAACGGCGATTATATTTTTATGAGAAATGGCCATGTGCGTGACTGGCCCTTCAGGTATCAGTGGGAAATGTTTTCGGATTCATTGGCTAAAGAAGTATACCATTGTCTTACATTTTTTCCTCTATGTAATCATTGCTTCTTGTTTATCGGTTCGGGGAAAATGAAACTCATGATAAGGCTGATTCAAGGCGAATTTATATAAGGTGGTGTTGTTTCACCAGCTGTGAGTAGCGTTTGATTATCAAAATTTTGAATTTCGTTAGTGAGTGCATGGTACAATAAAACAGGTAGAAGCCAATTTGACGTCAAACCTACAAAAGTCAAAGTTTTCGGGAGAGTAAAAATAAAAATGAGCGTGTGTAAGGAAAAGTAAAAAAATACATTTCACTGGTTGACGTTTTTATGTATATTTGCAGTTTATTCTTATTTATTTATTTTCTTTAGTTAAAATTTGATAAAACGTGTATGTTGTTTTCTGTTTTTGTTTTATGAGTTGCAGTGTTGTTGGAGGGACTTTTCGGCATAAGGGCCATAGGAACAGCACTTGGCTTCAAACATGCCTTTCCTGTACCTCCCGGTGTATTTGTGGAATCTACTTCTTTAAAATGTTTAACGCACAGCAAGGCATTTCACTGCAGCTCTGCCCACCGCTGCTTTCGCAACGTTCCTTACGCGAAGGACATTGAGGCACGTTAAAAAATTAGTGGTATCTGCCTTATATTTAACACCACATAAAAAACAACGCTTCAGGTGTTGCATTTTTAACACATACACTAAGTATAAACCGCACAACACTACAAAAATTCAAATGCAAATTAAAATTTGTTATTAACGAACATTCAAAAAAAAACGACGATATGACATTCAAAGCGTAACGAAATATAGGAAATAAAATAAAATCAAGTTGAAGTTTAAAGGTTTGGTTCTCATGAGAGCAACGTCATTTTGGCTTCTACCTGTATTTATGTGCCTTGAGTGAGTGGGTGAGAACGTGAGAGCGTTTGCATTTTCTGTCGCCCTTTTTCATTCGGGGAAGAATAGCTGAATTTTGACAATGGCCCGCTAAAACCAAAAACAAAATACAAGTAATTGTTGTATTTGTTCAATCGATACCACCTTATATGTATTCGCCTTGGGCTGATTAAAATTTTATTTTAAAATCAAAACTAATAAGAAATTACATTTGACTTTCATTGAACGATTTCAACCGGTTCAACCCAACATCAAAAAATAGAAAACCAAAAAATAGAAACCAGACAATGGCAAACCACACAGTGTATTTCAGTCATGAACAGCTTCTCCTAAAAATATAATAGCCTTTCGAGTCGGTGTAAAATGGTAGCCCCCCCCCTTTGTTAATCAAAATCAACTTTTATTGGAAATACTGCGACCACGAGTCTGTGTAGATTATTACATCAACTTCAAACAAATATGCGAATTCATAACTTAAGACCATTTTGGTAAATAAAAATCATATTCAATATTTGCTCAAAGCAAAAGTAATTTCTCGATTACTGTAATCATAATCATGAATTTCTTGATTACCATTACTTTAATAGTAATCCTAAAAATTTAATGATTACGACTACTATAATCGCAATCTTAATTTTCATGATTACAATTACAGGAATTGTAATCTTAAAATTTTTATGATTACGATTACTATAATCGTAATCATAAAAAGTACGATTACGATTACAGTAGTCGTAATCGTTAAATTTTAAGGATTACAATTAAAGTATTCGCAATCAAGCACGTTATAATACAGTAATCGTAATGCTGAAAATTTACAGTAATCGTAATCCTAAGTAATCAAAATGTAATCGTTATCACAAAGTGCCCAGCTCTGATCAAGACTATGATTTTATTTCGATATCTTTTTTTTTGATTTTGGGTCCGTTTTCTTAAGTTACTTTTAAAATTTATCTGCCCTTTAAAGTTTAAACACAAATTTTGTTCTCAGAAAATGCTTTTGAAGCGCAGATAAATTTAAAATAAATTTAATTTTACATGAGAAAACGGCCCCTTTAGCATGTCCATAATTGAAATTTTTTTTATATGATTTGAAAACAAGATATGTGTGTAAACTTTTCACAAAAGCGTGGCCTATCAAATGACTGGAAACTACGAGCCTATGTTTTTCCAAAGTAAAATGTTAATTACCTGCGAGAAAACTGCTCGCCCTCCACTCCGCACATTGTTCGCCAACAACAAACTCGGGGTATTCCACGTTTCCTCGGTTCCCAGGACCTTCACATCCAGATTGTGCATTTCGCCATGCATATCCCGCAATTCGACAGACCTTGGACACACTAGAGCTCTAAGGGCCAAATTTTACGGTAGGGTTTTGCACCACATATGTATATGTACACATACATGTGTTAATGCACGAGGAGATTTTAACAACACACAGGAACAAGTGAAAATTTGGAATGCAAGTAAACCCATATTAAGGAAAATAAGTGGGCAAATAAAATCATACAGGGTCCGAAATAAACGTTTTTTTAATGAAATTTCCGCGTTCAAAAAGTTAGTACAAATAAAACAACAGGAAATGATGAATAAGAACAAGATTGTGTGATAAAACATGTGTAAATGGAAAAAAAAAGAAATTAGTTTAATTTATAAAGGCAAGGCAACAGGCATTAAACGTATAGAACGGATATTGAATCAGTGTTATAAGAATATGCATTCAAAATTTAATATAATTGCAAATCAGTAAAGCAAGAAAATATGTATACCAAATATTGCACACACCGAAAAAACAAGCATGAAAAAATATATAAAGATAACCACGTCCTCAGTCCTCGTAACTAGTTAATTCCAGAAACAGTGTACATACTTTTCGACTACCTTGTAATATGAAAGTCTACACACACAATGCATAGCTAAATAAAGTATGTAAAGAAATTTTTAATTAAACCTATTCGGTACCTACATATAAGGTTCCTGACCAAGACTACCAGTAGCAGAGGGAGGTATGTATATCCATATACACTGATGGTTCAAGGATCGAACAGGGTATCAGAGCCGGTCTCTATTCGAAGGACCTACATATCTACCGAACGATTGCAGTGTCTTCCAAGGCACTTTTTGTTAATGACTTCAGATTTGCGCAGTTCATTTAATTATGAAAAATTAGGTGTTCAATGAAAGAACTTGGCCTTCAGACACTGTAGGGACCGTTTTTCTAGATCAGGTCATTTTTGCAAGATATTTTCATTTTGAGAACGAAAAAATAGAAACTTCAATAAGGAAAAAATTAAAAAATATAAGATTTTTTGTAAATTCCTTTGATTTTCGCTAAAACCTGTTCTTTTACAAAAACATCAAGCTATCGACGAAGAAAATTTATTGAAAATAAATTGGGATATGATCAAATGCAAATGCGTAATAATTTCTTTTTTTATGAAATACTAGTAGACACGGCGAACTTCGTCAGGTCAAAAATTTATTTTTATATTGAAAAATTTGGTCCAACGTTTTCACCACAATTCACTTCACGTTTGGTTTTGTGGTTGTAAGAAAGCATACCCTCCATTGCCGTCTTAAGTAACGTAACGAAAGCGTTATGTCGTGAAGAAGTTCTTGCGGCAACAATGATCAGGTTCGATGGTGAATCGTCCTTGAATCTGTATAGTATAGTTGATAGCAATTTCAAAATGGGGGATTATCCTTGGCCACAGAAATCTAATATATATAGACATATTTCAGGCGAAATACCATAAATGTCTTACAATTGTATTTGTAGGCATTCATCAAGAATTGGCTTTATTCTGTTTAGTTGGTGGAAAGCAAGGACCGCAATGGTATTGGTGGTACATTTAAGAGTAGTAATTTGACTTTGATCCCTGGCGTCGCCGAATGACTTCACTTGACAATTTCCAGCACTGACTCGACTTCAGCGCCACCTTACGGTTCTTTTTTGTAATAGTTTTCCCCTACCGTTACTAATATATGTATGTACATACATATATCTCGATTATGAGGCAAATCGGATCATATATACGATTTTTAGTACTAATTCAACTCCAGCGCAACCTGCCGTTTTAAGTTGTGGACCTAAACTATACAGGGACCCACTAAAACACATACAAAAATTTCATCAAAATCATTTCGGTCTTTTAGGAGTTCACTCACAAAGACACGTACCCAAGAATTATATGTATATGTATTTACAGATAGGTAAAAGTTTCAGCATGTTTGGAAGGCGTCAAGCCCCTTTTCCAATAGCTCCCACCTTTCTCCATGATAATGGGATGGTTTCAAAATCTCCATATCAAGCTCCAAGACTCTACCACAAATACTTCCAGAGATATGCGGTATGAAAAATTCGAGTTGTGCTCCCTTGATATATCGAAATTAGTATCAGCTTATAACCAAAAGGTGTCCAAACATCCAAAAAAAAAATCGGTTCAGCCGTTCACGAGATCACCTCTTACAAAATGATGGGGCTTCTCTTTATATAATTGGTAGAGATAATAAGTATAGATAAATAGCCAATACCCGCCTGCTTTTCGGCACTTTAAAACACCTTTAGAACTATAAACCAATCATTCAATTATATTCTATTGGCCTTAAACTCAATTTCAGAATGAAACACTTAAAGTCCCTTTTACAAAAGTTTCCTTTTAGTTAAAGTGTAATTTAAATGTACTTTAAACAAGAATTGTTTTCATAATACAATGGCTATTGAATAATAACAAAAGGTTCATTTAAATGAAAATAACAAAGTTGGCAATGCTGATCTCGACAAAATTGCATCAGCTGATTGTCATAAATATGTAATTATGCTACGAAAATTACATACTTTTTTTCTTACAAAAGGGTATTTAACTAAAGAGCCTTTATGGGCACCTTTAACTTTAAAGTGGCTTTATGAAATCCATCAGCTCATCAAAATTTTAAAGTATTCTTTATTCTTCTTATTATGAAATCAGCCCTTATTCATAAAAAATAAAGTAGGTTTAAAGAGCTTTATAAGTTGACGTTTTCATACATTTTTTAATTTATAAACCTTTTTTAAAGCTACTTTATTTTTTATGAAAAGGCTATATGTATTTATATCTATAATACATGTACCGAATTTCAAGCAAATCGGACAAAAAATGCGATTTTTTCGAATAGATCGGTGCCTGGTCCACCTATCAAAAAAAATTATCATATATGTTAATCCATGCAAAAGACTACCTCTACGTACCAAATTTCAAGCCAATAGAACCATAAGTACGATTTTTTCGAATAGATCGGTCCCTACTCCACTTACCCGGAAAACAAGATGATATATGCTATTCTAGGCGAAAAGCTACCTACGTACCACTCACCGGAAAACAGGACCCTATATGGGCATATCCCAAAAAACTACCATTTTTGTCGCATCCGTGCCGTTTTTTATTTGCATGTATCTTTGTACTTAACTGTTTATACTTCAAACTAATTTTGTTGAGTATATATAGCACCTTCCCGGTGCCTTTTAACAGTTGTGATATACATACGATCTTTCAGTTTCCTTCCTATTACAACGCTTTTATTACAACGTTACAACGCTTTTATCAGAAACTTTCAATGTTGTGGATCCAGAAACTATCAATGTTGTGTGTCCGACACCATAAAACCTTTGCTTTGAAAAGTTCCTATAAAAAAGCATAGTGCATAGGGCGACATCTGTAGTGAATAGAGCGAGGTAGATGACATCTAGATGTCGCCCTATGTACTACGTTTGCTACAGCGGAAATAGACGACACGCCATTTCTTTAAATAAAATTAATTGGTGCTCGTTTGTATGTACATACATATGTAAATGCATGTGTGTGCACCTTTCTATTAATATCGTTGAATTATTTTAATATCTATTGCAAAATTTTATTCAGACAGGACTAAAAAGTAGAAAATAAATAATATAAAAAAAACTTTTTAATATACAACGCTTTTATAAATGGACTAAAAAGTAGAAAATAATACTTCTCAGTCCCATAGAATTTGTTTTGATAACTTTTGATTTTGAAATTTTAGCAAAAGTCATTATAAACAATCTATGAAATTGAAAATGAAAAGCGTGGGGCGCATGTAATACACTTGAATTGATATGAAAAGTAATATATGTATGTATGTATGTGGGTATATGAATAACGACCGCTTAAAATCGATTTCAAAGTTCTACTTTCGCTGTAGAAATTTTAGGTCTACGTTATGTAGTTTGACTATTGTCAATTAAATCGAATGCTTTGTATTGCATGCGCTCCACGTTTTTCATTTTCAATTTCATAGATTGTTTATAATGACTTTTGCTAAAATTTCAAAATCAAAAGTTATCAAAACAAATTCTATGGGACTGAGAAATATTATTTTCTACTTTTTAGTCCATTTATAAAAGCGTTGTATATTAAAAAGTTTTTTTTTTTATATTATTTATTTTAAGCTTAGTTACGCGTGCGAATGTCGCGTCCGTAACCCAGGATATGCCCATATGCTAATCTAGGCAAAAAGCTACCTACGTACCAAATTTCCAGCAAAATGCCACAAAAAATACCGGAAAAAATTATCCTATATGTTAATCTAGGCTAAAAGGTACCTTCGTACCAAATCGGACCATAAATAAGATTTAGAAGAAGATAAGTAGGTCCCTGGTCCACCTACAGGAAAAAAAATTGTTTTTTGGTCCTTGACTTGTTGGTTGCTGAAAGCTGACGTTCGTGAGATTACCTTTTACAAAAAAAGGGAGTTCTGTTTTAAATAATTAGTATAGATATTATAGATTAGTTAGTATAGATAACTAGGAAGGAATCTTACTCATACGCCATAAATGAACGCATTTTCATTTGATCATTTACAACCAGTGATCGGACTTAACAAATTTGTGTGTTAGAATCTGGAAACAAAATGTGGTGGATTTCAATAAAATTAGGTAGATCTCTGGGTTTGGATCAAACCGATTTTGGCAATTCTCAAGCAAAAGTAAACAACGCCTCAGAAACTTTAGATGCACTTAAATTTGCTAATAGTTTAATCTGGCCACAACCACAGCCGTCGCGTAGCCCGGTCGTCGCCAAAATAATTATCTACATAAGAGTACGTGTTAAAATAATTTGACAGCTGTGGTTTGTAGCTCGTCGTTTTCATTGTGTTCGGGCTAATACGCGTGATATGAAATGCCCACTATGTGATTTAGAATTATCAACCAATTTTCTTCGTTGATGGCCTGATGTATTTGTAAAGAACTTAAAATAGAGATATCTTGCGAAAATTACCTGATCTAGAAAAACGGTATACAGAGACGTAATCTACGCCCAAAAATTAAGTTTCGGCGTTTTTTGTGTCATTTCGAAACTTGAAGTTTTCTTAACAGTTAGATCTGCAATAAGGTTTTACCTTTTCGAAGAGAGCTGCCACCTGTACGAATAATTATAAGATGCAGGCTGTTCGTTGGACTAAAAAGTGAGTTGTCAAATAAAAGGACTTGGCCTCCAGACGTGCAATAAGGTTTAATATTTTTTTTTGTAATAGAGTTGTCGCCTGCCTAAAAAGTTATAAGATCCACACTATTCGTTGCATTAAAAACATAAGATGTTAAATGAAAGTGCTTGGCCATTAGGTGTGCAATAAGGCTTTATTTTTTTAATATGGTTGCTTTCTCCAAATGCGTATATTTACATTAGGGCGGTCCTTAAAAATCAAATGAACGATTATTTCAGTCTCTACCCCTCAATCGGTAATACCACATAGATATCACATGCAAATTTTGGTCCCAATTGGAGACCGTTACGGCGTGTCGCACAGGGTGCAAAGTTCACATTCCTCTATAGAGTCAAAAAATTAAAACTAATAATTTTTCATATAATAACCAAAATCGAGACTACTATAGTAGAAGATATCACGTACAAATTTTGGCCCCGATTGGAACCGGTTAAGGCGTGTCGCACAGGGGTCAAAGTTCAGGTTACACTATGAAGACTTCTTAACCCACTCCAATAGGAACCAATATATATATATATATATATATATATCGTCGTTTAAAGTGCAAAACCGCGTATGTGAAGTTGTAGAAATTATTTTCTAGAGCGTAAAAACACTCATACTTCAAAATGGTTCTCTTTTTTATAAAGCAATCGCATTTCTGGCTAGTATATTTCAGGACGAATGTGAGCAAATCGAATTTTTGGCAGCCAATGTCAGTTACGCGGTTTTACAGAACGACGATACGCGGTTTTGTACTTTAAACAACGATATGATATCTTCGACTATGGTAGCATCCATTTTAGGTATTAGTTCAAAAAAAAAAAAAAAAAAAAACATTTTAATTTTAATTTTTTTGGGTTCTATAGGGGAATATAAACTTTGAACCCTGTGCGATACGCCTTAACGGTCTCCAATCAATGTATATGTGATAATATCACAGTGATATCTATGACCGTGGCATTACCGATTGAGGGAGTGAGGCTGAAAAAAAAATCGTTCATATGATTTTTTAAGAGCTACCCTAACGTACATATTCGCGCATACGATGCCGGCTAGTTGAAAATTAAATTAATTTCGACAAAGCTTATTACTTGAATTCTCAAAAAGCGCGCGTTGATCGAATGTAAATGTAGTTATTTGCATTGCATATTTTAAGGCAATCACTTGCACTTTATGTAGCAATACTTGCGCACTTATAACCGCCCATAACTCAACGGTTACGTACGTATATCGTATCATTGTCAAGGTAAGTGCAATAAAATAAAAAATAAAAAATTATTTATAATTACACTATGTTAGTACACCAACACGTTCTATACATTTAAGCATAATTGGATTCAGTGCTTTATACTTTTGTAAGTATGCATGTTTATAAAAGTGCTTGGTATGTACGAAATGTAAATCTGTATGTAAATATTTTCTAAGCTTACGGTTTTTTAGCGCTGGACTGTGTGGCATCGTCGCTATCCGTGGAAAAGTTTTTCTTAACCGGCGAAGGTTGATAACAGAAAATGTGATGCATCATTTTGATTTTATGCCATTTATCATACGAGAACTGTACAAGTTCGTTTTCACGAACCTAAAAGTAAAGAATAAGAATAATTAAGCCATGAAATGACAAACCGGCAAAATTACTTAGAATCATTCATAACTATAACAAACACATTAAATTATATGTATTATTGAAGTGAAACTTCTTTAGCAGCGGTAATAAATTTAAAAAATTTCAATAAAACATGTGCCAATTGGGATGTAACGGAAGTTAATACTGAGAATAAATTATTGAAACATGCAATGCAGCGATTTAAGATTAAGATTAAGTCACAGATTCAGTATAGATTAGGATTGAGTACATGTAATGTATCGAGAGAAGTTTCACTTCAGTATTATTTCGCACTTTACCTCGGCGGTTCGATAGTTGGGCAACACAAAATTCAAAATATCCGAGCACAGCGATAGTACTTTACCGCCACACAAAAAATAGTCAACTAATATTTCACCAATGTTTGTAGGTACAGTGCCACAAACCACCAAGAGAGCAGTGTTTTCCATCCAAAATTGTTGTGACAATTGCTGAGGGGACATTGCATAGACTGTGTACCTTTAGGGAATTGTGGAGGCAATTAATAACTGTCCTTAGCAAATTTAATAGAAAACCCTACTTGTCGCGTTCCAAAATCTCCTTGAGCATAGTTAGTGTTCCCTCACGAGAACTTGCGCTCTCGGAATACACAGATATATTGGTTGGTTTACTTGGACGAGAATCTGCTTTATGTCTTTTTAAGCTTGGACGCTTTGTAGCGTCATTCCCAGATAACGCAGTTGAGTTTGTTGTTGCAGAAGTGGTCGAACCGCTTCCATTAGTCTTATTTACATTAGGTGGCCGTTGCGTTACTTCAGAGACCGGAGATTTTTGTTTCATTGTCGACACCGCTGCCGAGGCCAACTTAACTAATTCACTAGGTTTACTTTCGACAATGCTGGAAGGCATTTTGGCGTGTGCTGTGGTAGTTGTAATGACGGCAGCAGCCGCAGATATGGTAATTGGTGGATCCATGAATCGAAGTTCCGGTGTTGTTCCTAATGATTTCACTTCAGAAGTTTCTGTTGTCAGTGACGACTTAGACGTATTGTGAAGAGGTTCAGAGATCTAACATATTGATAAAAAAAATAAACTTCTTTATACAAATTATACACATTTTAGAGCAAAACTGACCTTTGTGGTTTTAAAACGACTCTCCGCCGTAGTGCCACCAACAGTGTTCTTTGCAGCACCTGGTTTCTTAACTTCAGTCGGTTTAGCGCGCATTTTTGCCAAAGGTGAAGAGGTCATAGCCGATGTTTCAGTTTCACTAGGGACTTTTGTACAAACCGTAGATTTGGTAGGTGTGGCTGTTGAGGCTGTTTTAGTGCTGGGCGTTGTAGTAGAAGATTTGCCGGCAGTGGCAACTGCTGCGGTCTCTACTTCTTGCGTGCCACTAGCTTTAGGCTCTTTCTCCAGAGCAACTTTCTGCTGCTCGTAAGGTATCAGGTCTGGCTTTACTGGGACGGCGCTAGTAACTTTTCCTTCAACACGACCCTTTTGACTTTCAAATTCGGTGGCTTGATGGGCTAAAACGCTTAACGCGCGCAAGTCATCTAAATGCCTCTGCCACTCCTCTTCACTTAACTTCTGCTCGGTATGACGTACGGGCTTTCGCAAATGGCTTGCCAACATGTTCAAAGGCTGTGGCTTGCCTTCATAGTTAATTGCTGTCAATACCAAACAGAAAGTCAGTCGCAAAACGCATTTGTATATATTTTGGTGGCAGAAATAGTATACTCCCTTATTTTGACCAGTTTTGCCTATGTTTCTTTAGTTTATTTATTTATTTATTTATTTATTTATTTATTTATTTAT
>NW_016157588.1:44794-69913 GCF_001687245.7 Rhagoletis zephyria | reverse complement strand
TTACTCAAATATTTTTGTTTTTGGTTAATCAAAAATCTTGATTACTCGAGTAACTGAACTTTTGAGTAATCATAATTTCCAATTAATCGAATAATTGAGTTAGTTACTTTATGATTAATTAAAATTTTGAGTAATCAATTAATCGCACAGCCCTAGTAGACAGTAACCTCACTTATGCAGGCGGTGCATTTCCACTTAAGTCTTCTTTTCTTG
Organism: Rhagoletis zephyria; assembly: GCF_001687245.7. NCBI lineage: Eukaryota > Metazoa > Arthropoda > Insecta > Diptera > Tephritidae > Rhagoletis > Rhagoletis zephyria. Next base: position 69,700 of record NW_016157588.1, on the reverse strand, counting down.
ACCTCCAATGCAACATTCTTAAATTCTTTGCACTCCAGACCGGTGCACTTTGCATGGATCCATTTATTACATTCAGTACATAGAATACTAGACGAATTAACTTTTATTATTTCGCGACAAACACCACACGTGAATTTACTTGACATGTTGCAGCGTTGAATGTTTAATATTTTTTTTTTTTATTCTGGCTAATTATACAACAAACACCATATAAATCCAGATTCCATACTTTGTACGAAACTATAAAAATTCATTAAATAAACCAAAGAAATATATTCAAAATAGGGCTGTGCGATTAATTGATTATTCAAAATTTTAATTAATCATAAAGTAAATAACTCAATTATTCGATTAATTGGAAATTATGATTACTCAAATGTTCAGTTACTCGAGTAATCAAGATTTTGATTAACCAAAAACAAAAATATTTGAGTAATTTGCTTTATGATTAATCAACATTATGAATAAAATGAGTAATGAACATTTCAAAGTACTCTTTACATACATACATATAAAGCAGTTGAAGTTCCTTGATACTTTGAAAAAAACGTTTCCGTTTTCAAAAATAAAAGGGAAATACATACATACATACATATTTTTTTCATATACAGAATATAAAAAAGAAAATAAGCATTTTCCAAAGCAAACTCTTTTAACGAGCAAAATTAATTTTTTTGAGTAATCATATTTCAAGTAACTCGATTAATCATCGTTTTGAGTAATCAAAATCTTGATTACTCGAGTAATTGATTAACCGAATAACTGATTAACCAACTTGCTCGAGTAATCGAATAATCGCACAGCCCTAATTCAAAACTATTCAAGATAAGGCGAGTTATTTCTGCCACCAGTATATGTACGAATGTATGTTTGCCTTGCGCAAAATAATGTTAGATACATACAAATTAAAAATTATAATCAATTTTGAGAAAATTCAAGTATGTATGTAATGTGAACATATGTATATGTACATATGTACATTTAAAATAAATTAGGTTTAGTATAAAATTTGTCTTCAGCTTACACTCAATCCTCAGTAATTGTAGCTGATCATTTATGAGGAAATTATTTTGTAAGTATGTGGACAACAATAATTTGGTGAAATGCTCCACATCAGTCTCAATGAGCACAGCAAGATGGGAGTCAACCTTCCATGCTATTAGCTTACCAAAATTTTCAATCTGTAACCATTATAAAAGAAAAGTAAACAACGTCAATAGTATAAAAGAGAATGTTAAGAGCATTTTTTCGTTGAACTATGGAATTTGTAAAAATGAGTTTGTTAGTAACGGAATGTTAGTAACATTTTTTGTATGCAAAGTTAACGAAAAATTCCTTCGTACTTACATTTGAAAATTCTAAGTTTCTATTTCTTGGTTTAAGGGCGTCTTAAAGGATAAGCAAGAACCCATTATTTTGTTTAGCACAAAATTAACTTCCCAAAAAAAATGTTATTTTGAGACGTCTCCAGAAGATGCTGTTTAATATGTGCATTTTAGAAACTAGAATACTATTAATACATTAGCTAAAAATGTAATTTCTGGGCTGGAAGGTACAAAAATACTACAGGAATATGTATAAGGTAAATTTAAAGAATACAGAGTGTATTCTAAAAAAGATAATGCTTAAAAGATCCGATATTTGTTATTGTAATAACATCAGCCAAAACTATTTGTTAATAAAACAGTTATTTATTGAATCTTAAAAGTAGTTTTAAACATCGTATTGGAAACGTGCCCTTCTATGAGCACATATATAGGTATGCATGTATGTATATTATTACATGCCTTCTGTTTATAAAGAGGACTCTATTCCCCACCCCTTACCTTTGTTAAAAGCCAAAATAAACAAGCATACAACACATACTCAACCCCATTCAAACGGCTGGTGATGTAACGAGTAAAATGGAACCATAAAACAATGATGGCATTGTTTTGTCAATACATATTATGCAGGGCAGACATGAAAAACCAATTACAAACTTTGGGACTTAACCCTGAGGCAACTGAGATTTATTGACAAGGTGCTAGTCATACTTTTCAACTTACAATAATTACTTACCCGCACAGAATCCACCAGGTCACTTTCATTACTAGGTTGAGTTTCAGTCTCCAATAGTAGATGCAAAATTTTGCCTTTGCTTGAGCCCGCTAAACGTTCCAACAAAGCTGCTGGAGCATTTGAATGCGCAAAGGGTAACAGCATGGTTTCTGCCAACACTGAATTTTCTCCAAAGGATATCCATGGCATAAGTTGAACAACCTGCATCGGTGATAGACAGCAGCCTCGATGCACGCCATTTAACCAAAGTATTTCGGTAACACGCGCTGCATTTCGATTGTAGCACAAGTCAGATGCAGCTAAAGTAGGATCTGTGTGAAAAATTTTAAATTACTTTCAGTATTTATTGACCCTTACTTTTATCTTACCAAAACCGTCGTCAGTTCCTGTGGGCAAAGTATAGAAAGCTATGCTCGACTTTTGAGCCAATTGCTGGCATATCTTGGTACACACGTTTTTAATGCGCTGCGACTGCAGAAAAGTAGCACTGGCATAATATAAGGTCAACATTTTGGTAACGACAAAAAATATGTTTTAAGCAACTTTTAGTGAATAAGGAATCTCTTGTTATTTAATGCATGTACTTATTCGTTGACAAAGCTATTCGTAATTGTTTAGTGCAAACCACTTCACTGCGACCTAGCATGCCGTTTTATAACTTTCAATGAATATTCTTTAGAGGAAGAATATTTGGGGAAATAATTGGATTTCGTAATTGCTATTATTTGAATTTACTCCGCAATGCAAATTCTTACACGTACTACCATTGCATTCGTTCTTTCGACCGTTGCATTTATCGACTGCGTTTTTGAGGGCCTTGCTCGCATTTTTCGCAAATTTACTTGTCATCCACTTTTTCTCTTTCCCACATCACCCCTTGATCTTTTCGTCCGCGTTATCTTTCACTTTTCACATATGTTCATGACATATGTATGGATTTCGCTAGTTTACATGCCATTTTTTTTGTTTATTTTTAAACATTGACATTTGTTGTTGTCCGTGATATGTTATCACTAGAATTTTTTTCCTTTCACCCAATTAGAATAGCCGGTTGACAGCATGAAGCAATTATGATCCAACTAAATGGAGAAGAAAAACAGAACTGATAAAAGTAATAAAAAACAAAAATCGAATTGGAAATACCGAAAAGTGAATACAAACCAAGAAAAGAAAGAGGCAAGACAATCGACGGACAGTGTTGCCAGAGACAATCCCCTAAAAATCTTAATTTTTTCCCAAAAAATATTCAAAATAAGATTTTAAAGCTAAAAAAATCTTTTCGATCCCAAAAAATCTTCTTTTAAAAATACCTAAAAGAAAACCCAAAATTCGATATTGTCTTTGCGGCTGTAAATAGTCCTTATTATGTTGGTTGAAAAAATTAACAATTTCAAGTTATAAAGTCCTTTTCATAACAACTTAAACTTAAAATGAATATTGCCTCGAATCATCACAAAATTTGTACCACAGTTAACATATGTATATATACACTGGCGAAAATTTAAATAGGGATGCGACATTTTGCAAGTTTTGACCGACCTCAAAAGAGGAGGAGTTTATCAATTCGTTCGAATATATTTATATATATATGTATATATGTTACTGCATAACTTTGGACTACTTGAACTGATGTCGATAAGTCCTTTTTATGGGAAAGGTGGTTCCTCAGGGGTGGTGCTATACTAATTTGGTTTAGATACGGTTATTGGATCATAAAGAAATTGACGATCAATTTTTATATGAGAATTGAAGTCGCTTGTGTTTTTTGTTTAAAAATTATTTGTTTTTTTTTTTTATGTAAGAATAGCTCGGAATCTATCAAAAACCATAAGTCCAAACTTCAATCCTTGTACAAAAGGTAAGAAAATTCGACAAAGTTTTTTACATGGGCGTTGTTTTATAAATCTCACCGTCACTTTTTACTCGTTATACATTGTATTTTCTATTTGGTTTTACACGCTTCAATTTGGTTGAATCCACGATTTGGTTTCTGTTTTTGTTTAAATGGGATGCAGAGAAAGACGCACGTGAACTCTACCCTCTTTTCGCACCCCCTTTCTTCCAATTCAATACCTGAACCGTGTAAAACCCGTTAGAAGGGTCGGGGCATCTATCAACTTTCCACTTGAAAAAGTAGACTAAAAAGAATACAATGATCCTTTCATTTTTTTTCTCGGTATTTTACAATCCTCAAGGAAGTCTCATGAAATGCTCTTGATAGGGTCGAAATCAACAACTGTTTCCATATTTTGGAAAGGCTTCCCTGAGGAGCCCTCTAGTCGAAGGAGAAAGAGAGGCCAGTCATTGAATCCTTTGATCTTTGCTCTTTTAAGTTGGAAAAGTGGGAGTTATTTCTCAGCGCTTTTATTATGTGCCTGAAACAAGCACAAAAAAGTTTTAAAGAAAAGTTTTGAAAATGCCAAGAAAGGTGGATATTTTCTATAACTTGCTTAGTAAATTTTTTAAATGGGTGTGGCAACAATGGTTTATGCACAAATATTCATCCATACAGGCATACATACACATGTACAAAATCAACTTTTGGCTATCCAACTGTTTTGGCTTCGACGACGTCAATTGGACAAGGCAAAGTTTTTTATTATTCATTTTTAAATACAAATTAAGTTATTTGCTGCAACATCAAAAATCATGCCGGTAAATATAAATTAATGTACATAGCATTTGTGCCAATATATCTTTGTTGGAGGTGCGGTCTTCGCTGTGCATCGAATTTAAAATCTTTGCCTACATATGTATATACATTTTCCAGGCGTACCATTCTCAGATAAAGGAATTTCCTCAAGTGGTTGGTAACATGGCACTTTTGCCTCTACGCACTCAAGCTCGTGGGCCTGCTCCTAGTGTCAATGTAGAATCTGATATCATTGATGAGTCACTGTATTACTTTAAGGCAAATGTTTTCTTTCGAACTTATGAGATAAAGGTAATTGATACAGACCTACTTATGTATGTTTAAATATTTTATTATGTTGACTTAAAGAATTTGGCATTTAAATCCTTCCATCTGTAAAATTACTGCATACTAATTTTTTCTATCTACTATTTAGTCGGAAGTAGATCGTGTGCTTATTTATATTACACTCTATATTACTGAATGTTTGAAGCGCTTGCAACGTTGCAACAACAAAAACCAAGGTGCTCAAGAAATGTACAGCTTGGCCATTTCAAAGTTTGATATACCAGGTGATTCTGGGTTTCCATTAAACGCAGTTTATGCTCGACCACAGAATGCACAAGAGGCTGGTAAGAAACTTATAATTTCAATATAACGGCTCATTTGTATACATACATACACATATGATTCTTACAGATTTGATGCGTCAGTATTTTTTACAATTGCGCCATGAAATAGGAAATCGGGTTTGTGAAAAAGTTTTCAGCACTGAGGACGGCAAGCCAAATAAGTGGTGGATTTGTTTTGCCAAGAAAAAGTTCATGGAGAAATCTTTGTCAGGCCCAGGGCAATAAGAATCTGCGTAACATTGTTCAAAAGTATGCTTCTCATATTACTTATTTAATGTATTAATTGTATTGTTCCAGTAACTTTAACCACACCGTAGAGTATGCCATCATCGTGAATGATACCTAAATGAGTCGTTATAATAAAAAATATTAATATGTGGATAATCAGCAGGGTTTTTCATATTTTGCGTATTAACATTACTTATGGATTTATTAAAACTTTTTCATTATAATAAATTTAAACTTGTTTAAAAACTCAAGGTTTTGAAGCATCCAGTTTTCAACGGTACAAATGATCTGCTTGCAAGTTAGACGCAATTTCCGATTCCCATTTGTCACCATTGCAAAGTAACTTCTCCTTGTTGTACAATAATTCTTCGTGAGTTTCAGTAGAGAACTCAAAATTAGGACCTTCTACAATAGCATCGACTGGGCAAGCTTCCTATAAATGCCATAAACAAGTTAATAAAATTTCAAAATTTTGTTCTGTAGTATCGCATACCTGACAAAAACCACAATAGATACACTTGGTCATATCGATGTCGTAACGGGTTGTACGTCTACTACCATCCGACCTTGTTTTTGCTTCAATGGTTATGGCTTGTGCTGGGCAAATCGCTTCGCATAACTTGCAGGCAATGCAACGCTCCTCACCACTTGGATAACGCCTTAGAGCATGCTCCCCGCGGAACCGAGGACTTAATGGACCCTTTTCAAAAGGATAGTTGATGGTTGCTGGTTCTTTAAATATATGCGCTAAAGTGACAGCAAATCCACGAAACAGTTCTCCTAGAAACATGGTCGTTGCCGCACGATCGGTAATCTCGTTGATTTCCATACTCAACTCCTTGTTGTTTACATACACATAGCCTTTCGGTACAGTCACTACATCCTTTCCAGCCGAACACATGCGGAGGCTGGTGCCAAACATACGTTGACCTGTGGTAATTTCATATTAATTTAATTTAGCAGACTTCTCAAGATATGACATAACTTCCATAACCTCAACCATTTGTACAGCAAACAAATATAAGTTATTGCTGCTACAATAATAAAAGGAGAGGCTGCTCACCATTTCGCGAAAGAATGAAAACTTTAGCTGGTAATGACATTTTGTCTGCAAAACAGCTTCCAACCTCCAAATTTATTATTTAGTGGCTCTTTGGTGCGTCTCACTACAAGCGATGGCTGAAAACAATTTTACCTCCCTGCTTCTTTGATTTATCGATGAAATGTCAAATATTTTTCTGATAATGTCACCGTGTTTTGTTGTGCTCGATTGTTCGTCTATAATTTTTTTCGGTGAAATGACTTGTGCTGCCAAGTTTGAATAATGCCAATTAGAAAAAAATCTTTAGTTGTTTTGGAGTAAATTTGTTAAAAAATCCACAATGATACAATAAATATTTAATATAAAATAAATAAAAATAGTTACTCAAAATATCCAATTTTTGGTTTTGGTAAAGAAGCGTAAAAAATAAAAAAAAAGTGTGGCTGCAAAGGACCGGAGCAGAAGTGGATGAACAAATTGTAGTTTCTGCGTATGAGGCCGAGCAATAAAACAACCAAGATGAATAGCTTATTTACTAAATCTATTAAACTTAACAACCTTGGACGTGCAGTACCATTAGCAATTTTTAAAAATTGTGAAATTATTCTTATTCGGCAATTCTCTAAGCAGGAGTCAAAGCTCGCAAAGTGAGTACATATTTCTTAAACACATCTATGTACGTACATTATTCATTGAAAGTCGCGGAGCGTTATGAAATATCTATGGTTTTCGGTTGCAAATGCAATAAATGCGCATTTTCCACAATAAGTATTGAAAGGAGGGGATTTCTATAAAAAGAGTGGCATTTGATTACATAACAAATTGCAATCAAGAACAATAGCATTTTTGATAATACATATCATTTTGTAGATTAGCTGAGGTAGGACGATTGGAGACCGCCAAATTGGATGGAAAATATGAAACTGGCCAATTGTTTCTGCACCGCATATTCGGATACCGGGGTGTTGTCCTTTTCCCATGGTCTGCGCGCGTATACGATAGGGATCTACATAATCCGAACAAGCAGAAACAAAGAGTGAATGTCAATAGTTCTTCTGATGCAGCGGTTGCGAACGAGAGAGGAAAACGGAGTACAGGTGGTCACATATCGACTTCAACCGAAAACGCACCCTCTGAGCAAGGAAGTACTGAAGCACAATCAACGGTTGGAGATGTAAATACGAGCTCATCTTCTACGACCAGTAATTCCGATACATCCGCGAAAGAGGTGAAGGGCAAACTGCATACATTCTATCAAGTGCTAATTGATTCACGCGATTGCCCGTACATTGTAAGAAAATATATTATGGCAGCATACATAGACTTGATTAAAACTTCTTTTTTCGTTAAGCGTGCGCAAACTGAGTCAGTGACATTCTTAGGGAATCAGGATTCGAATCGCAGCCTTTACGCTATTCCAGGCCTAGATTATGTAGCACATGATGATATAATGCCTTATTCGACAGGGGAGAAACATCCACTGCAACACGAACTTTTCGACAAGTTTTTGACACATGTACCAGACAAAGATCCACCTTTTCAAGGCCAGGATACGTTGAAAGCATGGCAGGAGAAAAACCACCCTTGGTTGGAATTAAGTGATGTTCATAAGGAAACCACGGAGAATATACGTGTTACTGTGATACCCTTCTATATGGGCTGTCGTGAAACCCCTGCCTCTTCTGTTTACTGGGTGAGCTTACAATTGCTAATTTTTAACTTGTATTCTTCAAAAGCTTATATATATATATATATATATATATATATATATATTTGTAGTGGCGATATTGCATACGTCTAGAAAATTTGGGTGTACTTAGCGTACAGTTACGCGAAAGGCATTGGCGTATATTTTCTCTTTCGGGCACACTGGAAACTGTTCGAGGACGTGGAGTTGTTGGACAAGAACCCATTCTCAGCCCCAGATTGCCGGCATTTCAATATAGCAGTCATGTTAGTTTACAAGCACCTAGCGGACACATGTGGGGAACCTTTCGGTTGGAGCGAGAAGACGGCCACACCTTCGATTGTAAAATACCTCCATTCTCTCTAGAAAGTAAACCCGAGGAACCAGGAACTGGACTCTCTAACACTGGGGCTAACGGTGGCGGCAATGTTGGTAGTAATAAACCGGACAACGTCGAATAATTCGATATGTTGCACACAATTATGGAACTGGGATTAATGTATAGATATGATTGACGTATCCCAATTTGAGGGAACAAGAAAATAAAGGTAGTAAGTTTAAGTAGTTCACTTCTATTTATCAAGTGTGTAAAATAAAAAGTCGCTTACTGATAGCAACGTAATTTCAGCTGAAGCTGAAATCTGGAGACTGATTTGCTATATTTGCTGGTACTTCAAAATTCTCACCCTTATTGCGAGTGTCGACTAGTAGTACATAAACGACTGTTAGTCGATTATCGATTATTCGTGGTATTTCAAACTCGTTTTCCTGTTTAATAAGAACGCGTGAATAGTTTATAGTCGCTCATCCTTGTACAATTAAACAGTTGTAGAAAAATTAGTAATAAACAAGTAATTTTTAGCCAAAAAAAACCGACTTCAATTCTCATATATAATATATATATATATATATATATATATATATCTCATGGTCCACTGATCGGATCTGAACCAGATTAGTATGGGACCACCTCTGAGACACTACCTTTACGATGCAAAAAGAATTATCGAATCGGTTGACGTGCTCAAAACTTATATTCCGACGAACTGGTAACCACCTCCTTTTTGGGAAGTCAGTTAAAAACTATTCAGTCGCTCATTGAACGAGAAATCGACATTCACAAAACCATGGAAAAGCGATAATCAAATAAAAGTCGTTTATCTACTACTAGTCGACACTCGCAATGTGGGTGTCTACTATTTTTAACTTTATAGCACTTAATTACAGTTGCTATTGATGATAAACATTTTCATTTCAGTGGCGATTGACATCTGCAAACCATCTGAGGTTGCGTTGCTATCCAAAATCGACATGTTTGTGTATAGATATGTTATTCTAACTTAAAGAAGGCAAACCTAGGACATTCTGGAAATAAATTGTCAATTGTTTGTTTAAATTTAATGTAGACATTTTATTTATATATGTATACCAAATTAACATTGAATACCTACTATATGATGAGAAATTAATTTTCTATGGCTTTGATATTTGTTGGCTTGAATTGAGCTCGAAAATTTAGTGGTCGCGCGTTGTCTTGTAGACAGAAAATTTCTTGCAGAGCATTAAGGGAAGCAGTTTTAATTGCTGTAGCCACGTCCTCTCCAAATCCTTTAAAATTTTCAGTAAAATGGAGAAATTAATTTTGTCTTCAAATTTTTTTTTAGATGCTTATGTTTTGTTTTCTCAACTTACCATGTCCAAGTAGTGTTTTATTTGCATATATTCCTACATGATATGCAGCTAGCACTGTATTCTTACCGCAATCTCCAAGTAAACGCGGTTCCATCTCACCCATTTTTCTCTCTTCACAGATTTGCTTTAACATTTGTTCAGGGTCCGCAATGTGCCATATATCAAGTAAATCGCGTTGATTCATTTGAGTACAAATAAAATCACGTATGAAAAGGAAAGCTCGTTCTTGTCCGCTGGTTTGCTCAATTGCACAGATTACAGCAAGTAAAGATCGGGCCATAGATTCTTTTTCTGGTGGATAATCTGCATCAAGTAGTAGTTCTATCATACCCAAGTGTGAACCAATGTGAGAAAGCATATCTGTGCTTAGCAAATATGCTGCGAATGCATTTATCCCTTCCAAGGGTACATCCGGAAACGAATGCTTTAGGTAAGCACGTACACACTCGTTAGCTAAATATGCACCACGTTCAGAAAGCTGATTGTTATCTTGCATCTGTATATCAGAATCCTTAATACCAAGGTCTTTTTGACGTTGGTACTCTTTTTCTACATATGAAGGCTGTGTGAATGCGGTCTGTAGCATATCCAATTGGAACTCTTCGTGCAGTCTTTTACCAAACGCAAACAGTTCAGCACGGTAATTCCACTCTATAAATCCCGACCGAGGTTGTGGTAACTGCGGCCCTAGTTTTTTCTGGCGTCTGCGAAGTTCACGTAATGTCGGCGCCACCCAACGCTTAAAATAGCGTGATTGATCTAAATGTAAGTTTTGAAACCATATCATTTACAAACAAGAAATACTTTAACTATTTACCTAACACTGGATGTATATTGAACCTTTGTGGTTGAGTGATAAGGCGCAGTGTAGTCCGAATTAGAGACATTTTACCAAGTTTTGCTAATCAATGGCGGTCTGATCAAAAATTATCTAAATACGAATTAAAAATCAGCTGGTAGGTACGTAGCGATGTCTAGCTATTATCGATAGCTATCGATTTTTTTCTTCGCTTATAGCACGCACGGTGCAGCGAACAAAGGTGGCGCCGTCAGTGGTACCGCTACTTTGGTTTTGCCGATTTTGACAGTTGTGGTAACTTGTAAATAAACCTTTGTTTACAAATCAGCGAAAGAGAAATTTGAATTATAAGTGAAAAATCAGTTTAAATCGTGTTAATTTGCAATTTGTGGGTGATTTTTGAATTGAAGACTGTGTAAAAACTAATACAATGAAGTGCTGTGTGTTAAATTGCGACAACCGTCAAGACGCAAGAAGCGTAGATGCAAGAGTAGCGCTGGGACGAATCGCTGCATTTTGTGTACATAGGGCACGGCAAAGCCGTTCCCGAAATGTTTCTCTATTATTATATTAACAGCATTTCCTCACAATGATTTTGTTTCTGCTCCACGCAGCCTCCATTAGCAAGTTAACTAATCAGTCCCGCAGAGATGCTGCTGCAGTTTTCTGTAGCAGCCTTAATTGCAGAGCAATGGAGTGCACTAAAACGTTTGCTGAAGCAGCCTCAATTGCAAAGCAATGGAGTGCACTACAATGTTCACTGTTCTCTAATAGATTAGGTGAAAAATGCAATATTTTCGCATTTAGCAAAATTAAAACACGTTTTTCGCAGTAAAGTGAACTGCTTTGGCTGTTTCAACTCGTTCTTCTTTTCGCTCTATTCTTTGTTTACTTGTGGTACACAAATGTCAACGCCCAGGACGGCGCAATCTTGTATTCTATCATTCTTGTATAGCACGTACCCATAATACAAGGGGCCTCCGCACACTAGTCTTCTAAGTCAGACTGAGTAGTCACCCCTCGAACGCACACTGGACTGGGCAGTCGGCCGAAAACAGGTTTCTGTTTTGTATACATGAACTACGCTCGATTAAGGGAAACTTCTCATTATGGCCGTTCGTTAAAGGTGCGGTGGACGAAGGGGGAGTGGGCGTGGCACCTCCAATCGACCTTTTTGGAGAGGGCATGAACCGCCATTGACAAAAATGCAACCCCCGACCGCCTAGGCCCCCTATCGTTCCCTACGGATCCCTTAGAAAAATTGCGAAAAATCGCAATTTTTACTTGCGTCCACAGCATTTTTTCGTAGAATTCCTTTCGCTTAGGGATTATAACCCTTAGTACGTAGAATTCTCCTTTCTGTGTGACCTAACTGGTTACTAGGTGTTTTATAAAAATGTCTTGTATATAAAAATGTGTACATAAAAATGTATTGTGCAAATGAATATTTAACATTTTTCAAGCGAATAGACGCAAATGAAAATTATGATTTTTGGCAATTTTTCTAACGGGTCCCTAGGGAACCATAGGGGACCTAGGTGGACCCACCCTGGGTGGAAAGTCATGCGTGTCGAGCTTGTAGGCAAGAAGTGTAGCGGAGTCAGCGGAGTAGGCAAGCACGCACGGTGAGCGAAATCGAGGGAGATTTTTTGACGTTTCGCTTTTTCATATTTTTGCTTTTAGTTCGCGATTCGCTCCGACCAAAGAAAATTTGACGCTCAAATGTCAAACATACGGAAGAAACGCCGCAAAGAAAAGGTCATCGTGTAAATGCACGAGGATTTTCGAAGACTTTTTTAAAAGGGAACGTGCCAATAACGCAGGGTGGAAAGTTGTCGTGTAAATTGGCTCATAGTGACGCGACAAAGAGAGCGACAAAACATTTTCGGATAATAGCGAAGAAAGAGGCAAGAAACGTCAAAACATAGTGAAGCAACCATCAGCTTAGAAAGCAACGAAAACACATTTTTTTGTTTTCGTTGCTATGCTCGTAGTCGTTCTCTTCACTTTTCGCTTCACTATGTTCTGCCACATCGAAAAAATAAAGGTTTGTTTTTGTCGCTATTATCCGAATATATCTTGTCGCTCTCTTTGCCGCGTCACTATGTTTTTGCCTAATGCGGCGTTTTTGCTGCATTTAGCCCTTTCGAACATATTTTTACGAACAGCGTTCATGATATCGCATTTAGCAAATGTACATTTACGCGAGTTCGAAATTGTATGCTTTTGATAAACAGGCGTATTCCAGTCGCTTATTCAGATCCGTATCTGTTACGATCAATTCTCACGCAGAAGATAATGTGCAAAAAACCCTACTGAAAAGGTAAAAAACAAATTTTAAACCAAAAATTCAATACAAAAACTTGAATTGTAACCATAACCGAACATTTGTTTTTGTATATATTCATTTGTCGGTGCTGTCAATTAAAATTTCCTCGCTTAATTAGGAAACAAAACAAACAGAGTTAATCACAAATTGATCCAGATTTCCATCAGCATCACATCGATGTTGAATTTGCGTAACGTTTGTTTATCCAAATAATATAACATAATAAATGAAATCTCGATCGGCGATCACTGAAACGCAGGTAGCCACTGTATACGCGAAAAAGCAATGTTGCCACTATTCCTCATTAAACCATGTTCGAATCGTGGAAATTTTTGAAGATCACAGGGTTGCAAAATGCAAAAATGGACTTGCATTTAGGTGAAAATTTTGTATTAATAAATGTACATTTTGAGTGTGATTATATTGGCATTTATTACAAAATATAATAAATGAAACCGATTAAAACTGATCAAAAGGTGTCCATAAAATATGGTTTTCGTGATAGAAAGTGTTTTACAAGCGCATAGCATCAGCACAGCTCAATTTTTCAATGCCAACGTTCTGACCACAAAAGTAGACCCACTTTTCACGCAAATTTACGCCTTTTGGCAAACCAAACATACGCACAAACTTGTTCCAATCATATAGCACTTCATTTTATATCATAAATATGTAATAAATTAAAATTTATAATTAAAATCGCTGCAGAAAAAAATCAATCGCTAAAAAACTACTACGAAGAGGTGTAGAAGACGGTGTAAACAAAACGGAAAAACGTCAAAAACGCTACGAAAACTTTTTTCTGAAAATCGATTAGAAATAAAAAGATGGTTGATTAAGTGATCTGTAGTCACGATTGAGAGAAATAGAGGTTGCGTCAATCACGGTACCGCCATTCCTCTCTCAGTGAATTTGACAGAATCGTTGTTTGTATGACGTCACACTTGTGCAACTTGTTTACGTTTTCCTTGCAACATTTTTTCTTCTTATTCCATTCTTGCTCACGTTTTGGCATTTCTCTCTCGCAATTGCACCAGTGTGATGTCACACAAAAGTTATTCTCAAAACTCCCTCTGATAGGCGCAATCTTGTATTCTATCATTAGTTGCGTTTTTTTACTCATTTCCAGTAAAATCCAGTAAAAGTTTTTACGAATTTTCATGTTTTGGCGTTTTCGTACGCAAAAACTTGTAAAGTAGGGGAAATTGAGAGAGCGAAAAATGACAGTTGAAGTTGCAAGTTTTTACTGGATTTTACTGGATAAATTTTTACTTGTAAGAATTTGCCAGTACGAAAAACAGCTGATCGCATGTTGCTGGATGAAATTTAAACTAATAAGGAAACTGTTTGTGGGTTTTTATTGTTGAATCTCACAAAATAAACCTATTTAAATACAAAATATATTGTTTTATTAGGAATTTGCTGCGAATAAACAACCAATTTATCAGCTGTTCATGAAACTTGCAAATTGTTACTGGAAAAGCGTTCGCGTACTTTATTGCAATTTTTTTCTTTGAGAGCGAATTCTTAGAAATAAAGTTACTGGAGAGTTGCTGGCAAGTTACTGGATAATTTGTAAAAAAACACAACTATTATTGATCTGTAGTCATGATGCAATAATACAAGGTGGTATCAGTTGTGACAGCTCGATTTGACACTGCCTTAGCTCAGTATAATAATAATAGATTGGCGCTTACACATATGTTAGTGTTTGGCCGAGCTTCTCCTCCGATTTGTGGCGTGCGCCTTGATGTTGTCACACAAAGAGGAGGGACCTACAGTTTTACGCCGATTCCGAACGGCGATTGTATTTTAATGAGACTCTGTTTTTCATGCCAGAAATTCACTCGGAGGTTTGCCATTGCCTGCCGAAGGATGACCGCTGTTAAGAAAAAACCTTTTTTCTATTTTTCTTCCGATGTTGCTTTGACCAGGGCTTGAACCCAGGTGCTGCGGAGTGGAAGCTCGCACTGCTTACCACTACACCACAGCTCAGTATACTGAGAAGAAAAACGGGAAGAAATTAATCCTCATTTGGGGGGAAAATATAAAATTTCATTTTTTCTCCTAAACAAAATTTGCGATGAGTATGGTCGCGCTGACCTGTCGAGTTTTTATAAAGCAAATATTAGATTAAAATACACACAAAAATTATGTCGTTTCATTAAAAATAACATACAGCTTTAAATTAAGCTTCATAAAATATAAATTAAAATTTTGAATCAATGGAATATAATACTATTAAATAAAAATTACTTTTTTAAAGTAATACACGTAGACATTAAGAAAAAAATTGCGATTAAATCGAAATGTGAAAGCGTACCGTTGAAACGGCACTATCGTATGAACAAATTAACTGTATGAAAAAGTGAACTGAGAAAAATTTATTACTATAACTGTTTCATGAAGCGAGACAAGAAATACATATTTTAAAGGAATTAATTTCTAAAATTGTTGAAAATTACAGGCTGCGTTTCTTTATACATTCCGGATAATCCAATTTCACAGCCGGAATAAACAGAATGCGTTTGAAATATACGTCAACATATCATCAGGAACGTTCTAAAGAATAAATAAACAAAAAAGTTTATTCCAAACGTTCAGAATGAATAAAGAAATGCAGCCACAATTTTATGCATATGCATTAAGCACATATAATACGACAAATATTGATTAAATTATTAAATTGATTAATAACTTGGCAATGCGTGGACCTAGTTCCCTGCCATACAAATACAAATACAAACTTAATAAATATAATTTGACGTATAATTACTAATTACTAAATTGAAAGAATAACCTGGTTACTTGTGGACCGCTAAGGTTCCAACCAAGAAAACACAACACATATTTTAAAAACGATATAATCAACATTTAAGAAAACGAAAGATTTGAAATAAGCATAGCAGAAACTTGTGCATGTAGTTCTGGTCCATAGCGGTATTACCATCGTGTATCAGTGGAGCGATGATTGGATACATCAATGGAATATAACATACCAACCTACCCCAAAACCCAAAAAAAAAATAAACAAAATTTGCTTTTTTATAGTATATTCGTAATGAAATAAAATAAAATAAGATAAAAGACCTTTTTATGTGTATACTGAGAAAAAAAATTCAATTCATTCAAATAGTGAGACAAGGTAAAAAAATGTACCATGGTGTACCATGAACCAATTTCGTGTGTGTGTGCAAAGCTTTTGTAAGGGAGCTAAGGGAGTGTCAAAACTCGAATGTCAATAACGAGCAAACCTTTAATTACGCTCAAAAATTGCTTCAATTTTTTTTTCATTATGCTTCGCCTCTATGTTCTTTGTTTACTTTTGTTTCATTTCAAAGAAAATAACATGGCGCCGAAATTACAAACATCAGCTAGAAAATCACTCTTTTTATTTACTTCATCTAGCCAGATCTTGTGTAGTTGGATCATGATGGTGTAGAAGTAAATTGAATTTTGATGTGCCAAATGCAAGCAAAATTTGACAGTTAAAAAAAACAAATAACCACTCGTTCGAAAGCTATACTTTTGTGTGTTGCTGAAATTATTCAAATTTATATCTATTTCGCAACTTCCAAGAAGCGTACGCTTTTTTGTGGTTTTTAGCTTCCATTTTGATTTTCACTATTTATTACCGCCAAACACTACTGTGCATACATATTTAAATGCTGTCAAGATTTTACCTAGTCCGATGAGCTAAGGAAAATTCTGACGTTCGCATTCACCACGATAAATGTCAAATTTTTAATTTCATCCGTTAAAATTTCCTATTTTCTATCATTTGGCCCATAGTCCGAAATCAATTATAAAAAATCGATATTTTACGTTTTATCATCGATAATATTGATGAAAATGTGGTATATCTAATTTGACAAGGCGTCGCTAGAGGTGCAAAACTATCGATAGTCAGACCATCGATAGTTTTCGATATTATTTTCAAAACTATCGATATATCGTCTATAGTATCGTATTTATATGGTTTTGACTCAATTTTCGTATGAAGATTTCCTTAAGAATATATTTCTAAACTACGTTTGGATATTCTGGTAAACTACTGTACACTTTTTTTAATTGTTTAACCGTTAAGTTAGAAGTAAAGTTATAATTTGAAATGAATTGAAATGGAAAAAAATTGGGCATACTGACATTTTATATTTGTGGTTTTAGACATCCTCTGTCATATATAAGGCATTCATCAAGTAAATTTCAATTTTAGAAGAAGAAACCATTTTTTATCTGAGAAGTAATGGTTTTTATTTACCTTTTCATAAATAGTAAATAGCGGTGGTAGATAATATTGAAAGTTTTGGTATAAATTAATTTGTATCAGTTTTTAGTGGTATTTTAAAAGAAGCAAGGTTTTCCGTCATTTTCGAAATTTGACATTACTCTTTTAAAAAAGTAGCAACCAAATTTTTAGTTCAACTTGGATGTTTAAGAGAAATGAAAAGAAAAGAAGAAATAAAACTAAAATAAATACTGAATCACATGTCTGTCGGACTATCGATAGGACCAAAAAACAATCGATAGTAGGGAAAAATAAAAAACATCGATACTATCGATAGTGCCATCGATAGTTTTGCACCTCTAGGCGTCGCCGTTGCCGTCATTCGATAGATTGTTTTCAGCGTTTTTAATTGTGGGAAATAATACAAAAGGCGTTATAAAATAGATTGTTTATTCTTAAAAAAGTGTTAATAAATGGCGTTTCAAACATATGGTGATAAGCCTGTGGCTTTCCAACTTGAGGAAGGTGGCGAATACTACTATGTGGGTTCGGAGGTCGGCAACTATATGCGCTTATTTCGTGGCATTTTATATAAAAAGTATCCTGGTATGACTCGGTTGGTACTCTCAAATGAAGAACGCAAACGACTCGCTGATTCTGGGCTGAGTTCACATATATTGGCCAGTTCAGTGTCGCTACTGCGAGCCGTTGAAGTTGACGATATAATCGCCGGGAATGATGAAAAGTAAGTTGCTTTCTATGTATGTATATACTACATTGGTTCATGGGTGTTTATGTATGTCAACAGTCATGAGTAATATTTATGCAATATAATAAAACAGATATCGAGCTATATCGGTAAACACTTCAGAAACACCTCTACCACGGGAGAGTAAATCAAAAAAGCAGCCACAGTATGTTCCCACGATGCCGAACTCCAGTCATTTGGACGCAGTTCCACAAGCTACACCGATCAATCGCAATCGCGTTCACACCAAAAAAGTGCGAACGTTTCCCATGTGTTTTGATGATACGGATCCAACTGCTAATATTGAAAACGCAGCACAAAAGGAATGTTTAGTGCCGATTCGTCTAGACATGGAGCTAGAAGGTCAAAAGTTACGAGACACATTTACTTGGAATAAAAATGGTAAGCGTATTATTATGTTTTAAGTTACTTCCTAAAGCAGCCTTTATATTAGGCGATTTATTGACAGGCGATAATCGCCTGCAAAAGTTGATTTGCTGTCTACTTTGAAGCATGAACGAAAGACACAAGAGCACGCGCGAACGAAAGAAAGAAAAAAATAATTTTCTAGCTCTCGAAATCTCGACGCCATCTTGGTTGTAAGAAGTAAACAACGAAGAGAACAAAGAAGACCGCGTAATTGCTGAACGCATGAATAATCATTTTTATTATACAAATTCTTCTATAAATCATGTGTTAAATTGTTCTTTACCTTAGGGAACGTACCCATACTACGTGAGCCACTTTTTCTAATTTTTGACTTTTGAATTTTTTCGAAAAAACGTTAGATTTCCTTAAAGGATGTTGACTACGTGATAAACATGTAGGCCCCCGCCCCCAGCCACTGTAACCAAGCGTAGTATTTTGAAGATTCCCCTCTCCCCCCTGAACGGGTCACGTAGTATAGGTATGTTCCCTTATGTGTACACACAAGAAAATTCCAGTAAAAAGCCACCACCAAATTGTAAGCAACGAACAAATGTACACAACCGGCTTATGTCAAAATCGCCCATCCTAAATGCGATTATAACAGGCTACTGGCTTGCTGGCGTGATCTTGTATTTGTTCATGACTTTGAAGCACGCTATTTTTGAATCACCATTTAAACAAACGATTTTTGTTGAGCAATATGGCCTCATGTAATGGCAGCTTTATTCTTTATAAAAGAATGGCAAGAGTTAATTGGCCAGCAAACATGATTAAAAAAATGCCTAAACTTGGAATACAACTTTAATTTTGAAGTATATAAACTTTTTTTTGTCTTTATAGAAAGCATGATAACGCCCGAACAGTTCGCGGAAGTACTTTGTGATGATTTGGATCTAAATCCCATACCCTTTGTACCCGCCATTGCACAAGCAATACGACAGCAGATTGAAGCATTTCCTAATGAGCCACCTATATTAGAGGAAAGTTGTGATCAACGTGTTATTGTAAAGCTAAATATCCATGTGGGTAACACATCCCTTGTAGATCAAGTTGAATGGGATATGTCTGAAAAGAACAATAATCCCGAGGAATTTGCTATAAAATTATGTGCAGAGCTTGGTTTGGGGGGAGAGTTTGTAACAGCAATTGCTTATAGCATACGAGGTCAATTATCGTGGCATTGCCGTACTTATGCCTTTAGCGAGGCTCCTCTATCAACTATCGACGTTCCATTCCGAAATCCTAGCGACGCTGATGCATGGGCACCTTTCCTTGAGACATTAACCGATGCTGAAATGGAGAAGAAAATACGAGATCAAGATCGTAATACGCGCCGTATGCGTCGTTTAGCCAACACTACTACCGGCTGGTAGACTGACAACATTCGAATTAGTTATCATGCCTAATACGTTATCCAACGGATAGCATCCGCACGAATGTAAACCGATTCGCAGTTCCAACAAGCGAGTAAAGAGGATTAGATTCGTGCGAATGGCATCCCTCGGATAAGTGCCTACTCTGGTCCGACAGATACCCTTTACAGATACGAATGTAATCCTTCACACACTAGCTTGTTATGACAGTGCGAATCAGATTATATCAGTCGGATACCGTAATAGGTATGTATAGATATGTATATCACATTTGCATACATACATACACCGGCGATAAAAACTGAGTGCACGGTAATTTTTGCTAAATATTTGGAATGCTGTAAGCAAAAAAATATATAAATTAAAAATCAACACGATGTTTTACCCACTTAAAACTTGATTTGTTTTGTTAAAAATTCAGATTAAAAATTTTAAGATTTTAATTAAAATTGTGTTGAGTGTGTCTAATTCTTAATTTTGTACAGCACGAACAATGTTTTTATAAAAACAACAACAAAAAATTTTCGAAAAAATTAACAAAAATCACCTTGCACTCACTTTTCATCGCCAGTGTATATGGTTTCCATCAGCTTAATCATCCGAAGAAAATAATAAATTTTATAAAAGCTGGTATTTTTCCCGATTTCCTAATAAATATTCATAGATGTAAAGAAACCAATTTAATAAATTTCCACTCAGAAAATTTGCTGAGAACTTCCACAATTGTCGCTACTTTTTTGCTGATTTAAGTCCAGGGGCTACTCTGTAATGCGATGCGAAAGAGAAATGCGAAGCGATTGTCAATACCACCAATACCAACAGCCACAGCATATTACATACGACGTATTTGCCTTTCGTATCGTATTACAGAGTAGCCCTCCTGCTCTTTCCGCTTTAAAAACTAGCATTAGCGAGGAAAACAAATGTATGAGCAAAAACAAACAGGAAGGAGCATCATTATCCAAAATTTTTTTGGGAATTTGTATATGGTAACAACATAGGGGGAATTGCTTCAACCTGCAACAACAAACATAAAAGGGAGCTTTAAAACTGCCAACTATATTAAATGAGTAGCCTATTCGAGTTTTATCTCGAATCGAACTAACTTTTGGAAAATAAAACTAAACCATGCAAATGGATTTAAACTTTCAGCAAATAGATTTAAACTTTGGGCAAATAAATTTAAAGTTCCGGCAAATAAATTTAACTCTTGGTCAAATAAAATTGAACTCTACTGTGTGTGAAAAATACACTAAATAAAGCAAGTACCAGTTTTTCAAAAATCTGTTTAGTACCACAGTATTCCAGTAGAGTTTAATTTTATTTGCCCAAAGTTTTCATTTATTTGCCTAAAGTTCAAATTTATTTTCTGCCATCTTAAATCCATTTAACTAGAATTTTATTTCCTTCCACGTTCTATGAATAAATCTCTTACTATTACTTGTCAGTTATCGGCGATGTCGATAATATAATTTCTTATTCTTGCCTTTTGATTTGCCATAAAAAAATCGCTCTTTAGAGTAAAGCATTAACCTTAAAATTTCTACTCTTTTGAAAGGGCTGGGGCTTATATATATAAAACTTACAAGTTATTAAAAGCAATTTTACAACTAATATACTATGCCTCCTAAGAAGCCTTTTCCTATTTTCACTACACAATAATTCGTAATTTTTAGCTTTCAGCCATATCGCCTTTATCTTGATCCGCTTCTCCACTGTAGAATTCATTTTTCGGCTCGACCATTTTATCGTCTTCTGCTTGCGTTATTCGAACATCTGGATCAGATTCCTCTTTCACACGCACCTCCTCCATATCTATGACGTCTGGTGGTATTTGTACCATTTGCACGCTCGGCGAATGTTGACACATCTTTAAATTCTCATAAACATGTTTTACTATTAATTCCAAATATTGTTTAGAATTTGCGTTTTCCTGTCGTGAGTTCACATCTGGATGTAGCGTGAAATCAGGTGCGAAAAATTCTAAATACTCTGACATTGGCAAATCATTAGAAATATTTTCATCTACCAGTAAAGAAGTTTCATGAGTCCAGCAACGGGCCACGTTGCGTAAAGTGTAGCCGCCACCCCCTACAACCAAAGTAGGTACATTTAGTTCCTTAACGAATTTCACACACTCGCCATGTCCACGAGTACTAAGGGAAAAACAGCCCAAACGATCACCAGCAAGGGAATCCGCGCCGCATTGCAAGACAATCGCTGTGGGGCGATAAAAATCCATTACTGCCGAGATTATTGGCTTGAATACTTGAAAATAGCTGTGATCATCAATGCCTTCTTTCAAAGGAACATTTACACTATAGTACCGACCAGATTCAGCACCTATTTCATACATGTCTCCCGTTCCAGGGAAGAAATAGTTTCCATATTTATGGAAGGAAACAGTCATCACACGGTCGGTGAGGTAAAAAGCCTCTTGCACACCATCTCCATGATGCACATCGATATCTATATACAACACTCTGGGATTGTACTTAAGTAATTCCAGAATGCCTATTACTATATCGTTAACGTAGCAGAAGCCTAAAATTACCGATGGTTAGTTAAAAAAGGAGTCAATTTCAATGACTTACTCACCTGATGCTTCAAATTTTTTAGCATGATGTAAGCCACCTGACCAATTGATGCATATATCACTGTGATTGTGATTCAACTTCTGCGCACCCTCTAGTGACGCACCTGTGTACATTGCACAAAACTCGAATAATCCATCAAACACCGGACAGTCCTCACCCACACTAAAGTGAGACAAGTATTTTGTGTATCCAACGGCTGAAATAAAAGCAAGTAGCATACAAAACTTAAGCAAACATATCTTGGTCGTATTTACTATTGCACTGGATGTTTTGCGGAGTGACTTTCTGCAGAAAGTCAATGTACTCTTCACTGTGAAATCGGAGCATGTCCTGGGCACTTGCTCTACCAAAATGTTAAAATAACCATTTCATGTACATATGTATGTATATTTAATAAGCTATTAACTTGGTGCTTGTACGTACTTGTAAGGTCGATATATTTTCATCTTTTTGTGAAGTCCATAGTTCATGACAAGGCTATGGGTAACCGACAAGCGGTGCGGCTTCATTGGATGACCAGGTCCATAATGAAAATTGCCCACATCGGGATTATAAAAATATGATACACGTCGATTGGTAGGAGTTGACATTTTTTGCGTCGGTTTTCTTAGACCTCAAGCGATTTAAAATGCAAATCAATTATTAAAGTGTATATTATCGTCATGGAATGCAAGTCTTTTAGCAAATAATATGAAAAGCAATACAATGACTATCAACATAAGCCGACGCGTTGTACTAAAGTCCAATTCAGTCAAGTTCATAACGCATTTGTATTTAATATAATTTGAATTATTTCTTTCTACATGCGAGCCAATCTAATTAATTATGGAACTATGCACACATATTAACTAGTACCATATGCAAAACCCTAATAACATAAACGATTTCATTAAGCTGAAATTAGTCGAGAACGCAGAACGTATACTTAAACGCAGTCTGCATACGCAGAATTTTGTCGATTACTGGAGCCCTCAGTGTTGCTTACTACACTGTTGCCACTCTTCAATACCTTTTCATAAACTTACCCTTTCAACCACAATTTTTCGTGCAATAATAGATTGTAGCTAAATATAAACTACTTAGTTTTCAACAAAAACCTTATTCAATAGTAAATTTCACATATTTTAAACATATTTTGANGGTAGGTTTACGTTCTTGACTAATTTCAGCTTTAGGCATGAAATGATACAAGGCGAATTATATACAGTACATACTCGATACTTTCCGATCGATACCAAGTCATTTTGGTATCGACACTTTTGAACCATGATAAAAACATTAAACGCAAGGCTCATTATACCATGTTCTGACCGACAACGAAAACACTTTGAAAACGAGTTATACCATGTTGTGACCGACATCGAAAACATGTTTTCGTTGCTAAAACCGGTTTTCGACTTAAAACATGTGTTTTCGTCCATGTAAAATCTGTTTCGCTGAAAACTACTTGAAAACTCACGTTCCACTCATTCCAATCGGTGTCTGCACTAGTTTTTTTCGATTGTTTATCGAAGTGGAAGTCATATTTTATCATCTTTAATACCCAATTTCGGATTTATTGTTAATTGGCTGGCAAAAGTAAAATAATGGGCTGTTTTTGCTTACGCGTAAAAGCACATTTAGCGCATTTAGCTCTAAATGCTACTCTAAATGTACATTTATCCATACAAAATTCGTCACCTAAATGCAACTAAATGCAACTCCATTTTTGCATTAAGAATCTAAATGCTAAAAGCAACCCTGTGATCTTCCAAAATTTCCACGATTCGAACATGGTTTAAAGAGAAAAAGTGGCAACATTGCTTTTTCGAGTATACAGTTGCTAGCTACGTTTCAGTGATCGCCGATCGAGATTTCTTTTATTTTGCATTACATATTTGGATAAAGAAAAGTTAAGCAAATTCAACATCGATTTGATGCTGATAGAAATCTGGATCAATTTGTGATCAACTCTGTTTGGTTTGTTTCCTAATTAAGTGAGGAAATTTTAATTGACAGCACCGACAAATGAATATATACACAAACAAATGTTCGGTTATGGTTAAAACAATTCAAGTTTTTGTATTGAATTTTTGGTTTAAAATTTATTTTTTCCTTTTCAGTAGGGTTTTTGCACATTATCTTCTGCGTGAGAATTGATCGTAATATATACGCATCTAAATAAGAGACT
The DNA here is from genome assembly GCF_001687245.7 of Rhagoletis zephyria. Classification (NCBI taxonomy): domain Eukaryota; kingdom Metazoa; phylum Arthropoda; class Insecta; order Diptera; family Tephritidae; genus Rhagoletis; species Rhagoletis zephyria. The sequence continues at coordinate 45,053 of NW_016157588.1, read as the reverse complement.
GGAACACGGCTGTTTGTCAAAAGCATACGATTTCGAACTCGCGTAAATGTACATTTGCTAAATGCTATAGCATGAACGCTCTTCGAAAACATATGTTCGAAAGTGCTAAATGTTGCATTTTTAATGCAGCAAAAACGCTGCATAAGAATGAAAGTAAGGGGTTATGGGCTGTTTTTGCTTACGCGCAAAAGCACATTTAGCGCATTTAGCTCTAAATGCTACTCTAAATGTACATTTATCCATACAAAATTCGTCACCT